>NC_070634.1:26024620-26244443 GCF_947347685.1 Pleuronectes platessa
ATAAGCTTTTTTTTTTTACCTGGCTGACTTTAAAGGGCATCTCTTCGGTTTTTGCTTTATAAAAGCGATTCATCCAGACTGCCTTCAAGTAGATGGCATTGACCAGGACCAGCCTCGTACCATCAAAGACTGTCTTCAGGAGATCTTTTATTTTGTCTGAAATTTAACAGAAAACCTGAGAATCCAGAACAATGTAGAAAGATTTTTTCCCTTTTTCATTAAATTCAGGTGTAAAGTCGTACTGTCTGTCTGCTGCTCGACCCAGGTGTTGATCTCCTTTCTGCTCGCCTCCAAGGCCCCGATGAAATCCACAGTCTTCAGGTCGGCCTGGTAGTACTTACGCGTGGCTTCCAGGAATCGCTGCAGAGAGCACATATCGTCTTATACTTTCAAGGAAGTAAGTGTGAATTTGTGCTGTGATAAGTGAAAAATAAAAACTCACAGTGAGGAACATTGCTGTTTTCTCCCCATACAGACGATTGGCTGTTTTCAGAATGTATGATTTCGATGGTGAGTTGATGTCTTCGATCAGCTTCTTGAATTCGGCGTGGACGGCTTCACCATGTTGGAATGACAGGGCCTGTGTGGAAGTTTGGATGAACACGTGACATTTAAATGCTGTGCACCTAAGACTCCAGGGTCTGTAGGTGAGGAAGCTAAACTCAGAGTCAGTTCCTCAGAACATTTTCTGGAAGTTTTCCTGCCAGCCCACTTGTAAAATATCTGTAAAATGTAGAAATCAGAAGGCGACAAAATCTCATCTCTCACCTGCAAATTCTACATATTCACACACAGAATCTGTTCATAGAGATTTCTTCTGTAGAAACCCGAGTGAGACACTGCAGATTAAAATCTGCACATTTTTAACACTGAAGTCATTAATAGATGAGACGAAAATAAGATACAAGTAAGAAACTGTAAGATTTGTTCTTCTGTTAAAAAGCAAACTGGTTTAATGAACTGAACTGTCAGATCAATGTCCTGCTGTCAGAGAGCAGCACATACTGGACCTTGTGTCAGGGATTCATCTAGAGTCAGAAGAACAGATGGTTTAGAAACACTGTTCAGTCTGCTCCATCATAACCAACTGGTCCCACAGCTCTGACTCTCTGAATGACAGGTAACAGAGACATGGTGTGATGTACCTGGGCCATTTGATCAGCTGTGTCTCCTCGGGCTCCCAGGTAGACCATAGCCAGAGCTGAACTGATGCTCAGCGGAGACACCAACACATTCCCCGATGGGTTTGCACGGCTCAGAGTCCGGAACAGCTCCAAGGCAAAGGCTGTGTTAGAGCTGCTGATGGCGGCCATGGTTGAGGATGTACAGTTGCCTGTGATAAACAAAAATTGCTTTTTAGACATATATATTTTGACATCTGAACAGAAATGCACCTGATTGCTGCTTGATTGAATTACAATTTTTTGCGAAACAAAATGTGCTAAGACCCAGAGACCCACCAGATGAGTTGGGATTGAACCAAACTCAATTTTATTCGTGTATGGCATCAAATCATATCAAACATTCTCTCACAGCGCGAGAAAAACCCCAAACACGTAAAATCAGATAAATACCTGAGAGATGAGAAGATGTGGAAGCAGAGAATGTGAACCTTGAGGTTGAGTGGTCAGTAGAGGAACACGTACACCAGTATATATACAGTATATGTGTGGGTGTGACTGGGCAATAAGCCACTGACTGCTGGGGACAAAACAACTGCGCACCAGTGGAAAAAAACTAAACCGACCCAATTCTGAGGAAATGTTTGCACAGCCTCCTCGTGCAATGACTCCGGTAAAAACGTTTTTGGTTTATTTTAATAAATAATCAACTTTATTACTGCAGATGTCGTCTGTTAACCCTCTGAGAGCCACTGCGCCGTTTATGATCTCAAATATCAGGTTGTCTGTTAGGGCGTCACCACTACTCAATGGTTTGAGTCAGAGACATGCCGTTTCCTGTTAAACTGAATAAGCAGCTCTAACAAGCAGGCCCCTGTTTGTGAGTGATTTACAGCACTGAGCATTCACATTCTTCCTTTTCTCCAGGCAATGTGTCGTCCATATTGTGGAACCAAATTTGTTGGACGTTTGCTGGATGTGGCAGCAGTGTCCATCACTTTTAGGTGTCCCATGGAAACACTTCCGTTGTCCTTTTCTCTAACTGCAGTGCGTTTCTGTAGCGTGTTGTGTTGTCAAATAGATGAAGATGTTTTCTTCCTTTGCTTGTGTTTGTCCGTTTGCATTTGTTTTCTTCAGTTGCAGTGTGTTGAGCTCTCAGGGCCACCGTAGAAATATGTGTCTGTGGGATTAACTGAGATAAAGTCTCGCCCTCACCATCAAGGAGGGTCACAGAAACGACTGGCAACCATGATAAACCTTTGGACCGTCTGTTACATAACTGTCACCAGACTCCCCACTTCAGAAGCCCTCCATCCCTTTTCCTGTCTCCCTCAAACCTTGAACATATTTTATGACACCTCGTGGAACCTGAGTCACAATAAGAGTTCATGAAAAATGTCATTGAATGGTTCTTTGGGAGATTTTTTGGAGGAGTTAGACGTCCTCCTGTCAAACTTCCCAGAAAATGGCCCTGCACTTATCCTTGGGTTACTTTAACATCCAGACAGACAAGTCATCTGACCTTTTTCTTTTACTGTCTTCTTTTGCTCTCTCACTCAGTCCTTCCCCTCTTACTCACAAAGCCGGTAACCACCTGGACTTTATTTTCACCAGAAACTGCTTGACATCTAACCTCACTGTAACCCCACTTCATGTCTCCGACCACTTCTTCATCTCTTACTCTCTACCGCTATCTCAAACCGACAACCCTACCACATCCACAGAGTCGGTACCTGTCTGTTGCAACATTCGTTCCCTCTCTCCTTCCTCTCTAGCCTCCTCTGTTTTATCAGCCCTCCCTTCCACTGACTCTTTCTCACTCATGCATCCTAACGCTGCCACAGACATTCTCCTTTCTGCTCTGTCCTCCTCTCTTGACTCTCTCTGTCCTCTTACGTCACGACAAGTCCAGAAGTCCTCCCCAGCTCTGTGGTTGTCTGACTCGGTGCGTGCTGACAGAGCCACTATGTGAGCATCAGAAAGGAAATGGCTGAAATCTAAACACCTGGACGACCTGCTCGCTTATCAGTCTCTTCTCTCCTCTTTTTCTGCCTCTATTTCCACAGCCAAAAGCACTTTTTACCAGACTGCAATTCAAGCCTCATTTTCTAACCCCAAAAAACTCTTCTCCATCTTTTCCAACCCCCCCAGTCCCCCTCCTCCTTCCTCCCTTCTACCGAGCCACTTTGTCAACTACTTTATAACAAAGATAGATGACATCATTTTCTGATCCTCCTTCTATAACCACACTTCCATCAACTTCATTTTCATCCTCTTCACCCCCCTGTTTCCCAATCAAGTTCTGACCTTGGTAACCTCTGCCTGCCCGACCACCTGCCCCATTGACCCCATCCTTTCTCACATTCTCCAGTCAGAACATCTGTGGACAATGGGAGGATTTTCTCATGGTTGAAAACGATTTAGGATTAACATGTGGGTGAATCAGAGGTGTTGCTTCATCTTGATTCCCATGGAACTGATAAGAAATGATTTACTTATCAAATTTAATAAAGTAGCATCTCCAAATAATGAATTCTTACAAACTAAATAAATAATTGCTAGTTCAAAACCATTACTCAAAACAATGACTTTGTAAGTTAGAATAATGACAAAGTAAGTTATGAAATCATTATATCTGATATACAATGTGCAATAAAAAGATATCATCACGTAAAAGCCATAATAACAAATACAAATATGAAGAATCAATAAAAAGGAGACAACATTGCACAAGAGCAAATATAAATAATAATAGCAATATGTAAGAATAAAGAGATGACATCACATGTCAAACTGTGATTTAAAAGAAGTCACTGAATCTGCAAACCATCATGTGGGATGGACCAAAAGATTAACATGAAAACCTGACTGAGGTTAGTAAACATTTATTTGTATGATACTACATTAAATGATCTGTATCTAGGTGTATAATAATAAGAATAAACTGGCAGGTACAGGGGAGGCTCTGTACTTTTACCAGTGAACGTCCGTCCGTGTGTTGATAAACAGATTCTTCACTTTCCTGTCACTCCATCAGGACTTGCCTCCCTCCATCTCTTCTTCTGGTGGTTTCACGCCCGAGCGGTCTCATTACCGCCACCACCCGGTGACACTGAGGTAGTGTCAGTAAATGAGGGGAAGCAGTTCTATGTAAAAATATTACACTTTACTTTTATCATCCCTAATGTGAAGGACATTTTGTAACATGAAGTTCATGTCCCCTTGGGTTCAGGAATAAAATAAAACGGATTCGGAACAATATGCGGAGAATCTCAAAACTCCGGTGAAAGAAATCCAAATTAGACAAATCATGTTTGAGAGGCTGTAAGAAGAGATTAAAAACACAAGAGCTTTGTGTTGGACACAGTTCAGTAGTCGTGTGAGTTTGCAGGTTCTTTGTCAGTAATTTTAATGCCTCCTGGAATCTCTCCTGAAAATACTCCACTTCCTCCTCAGCATGAATTTCATTGGTGGACGGACGTCCCTGCAGAATACTAAAGAGGCGTAACTGTGTCCTTTGTAGTTGCTTCAGTTTGCTAAGCAGGAAATATGGTTACTCATTTTTTTTACTTTATTATTTACACGTTTTTATGTTCATTTTTAAGGTAATAAATTATTTCTTAACCCGTCAATAAGTCTGTATCTGGTCTAGTTGTAATGCTGGATTCGATCATGGGATTGATCTTCCATTTGAGATATGAAAACCGGCTCAGACTTCTAGCCTCAGCTCACTCATGTGAAATCGTTGCTTCAGCTCCTTCCGTGAGAGAGAAGGCTGTTGTGCCTTAAAACATGCAATAGAGAAATAGGTATTAAGTAATAGGCTACATTTGAATAATTCCAATTTCAATGGAAAATAAGGGATGAAATCATAACTGGATTAGAGAGGATGATTGAGAACAATCTGGCTGGTGTACGACCCGCTCTACCTCCTTGAGAGATGAGAAGATGTGGAAGCAGAGAATGTGAACCTGGAGGTTGAGTACAGACCACTAAAGCGGGCCACATCACCTCCACCTTGTTGAAGGCAGCAGGAGAAACAGCCATACGTCTGATAGTGTCATGGCCGACTAAAAAATGAGGACCTTCTCCACCGTGACGTCACCTGACGAGGGTGGCGCCACCATTCGGATAATGCCAGGGCATGGTGTTATCCCTCAGAAACAGGGTCAGACCATCTCAATGACCACCACTACTGGCAGTGAACCAATCACTGTGTCCACTTGTGCTAATGTGGTGACCATGGCTGCCAGCGTTGTAGCTGGTGCCAAGGGGATCACAGTGAACCCCCGGATCCTCTTGTTCACCTCTGACGTTAGGAACAGCTACGGCCACTGAGCGGCAGGTCCCTGCTTCAGTGGTTACTACACAAACAGTAAGAAATCATTTATTTCTTTTTCAGATTATTTCAGATAAGATATCTCTATTATTATGGCTATTGTTCAGCAAAAAACCTTCTAAAAGAACCACACACACTTCCCACTCTCACACCTTATACATAATCATTTTTACATTGAAACCTTTATGAAATAAATGTTGCCAATTCTTTTTCACATTCACTCTCCTTCATGTTGCTTTCCTTCCTACATCTGTGCTGAAAGTATGAAACATATTTACTTAAAGATAATAAGACTAATGCACAAAGCAGTGAGTGCCCAAATGCCTCGCTGAATAGATCATTTATTTTACTCAATCTTTTCCTCTAGAGAGATCATATCAGCTTTTTCCTCAGTTTCTTTTTTCTACAACTGTCATTATTGATTCCAGTCAAAAGCTTTGATAGTTGAATATCAGCTGATGCTCTTTACATACACATACACATATTTTGTATGTACTGTTAGAAATGATAAAATGATGAGGAAGTCTCTTATGTATTCCTCAAACTAGTTAGTGACATAAGACACTGCTCGACTACATGTGGTTCAGACTTAGTGTGGTGTACAATGTGGTTAAAGTGCACTCTGCTGGACAAACTGTGTGATGACACCATCTCTTACCCCAAGCATCTGTTTTCGCATTATTAAATCCGAAATAAAGATTTCCTATTGGCTTTATTGGCATATTTAGGAACAATGCTTTTCTTTCACAATAGGGGAAGTTACCTACACGAATCACAGTGACGATCTCTGTCCTCAACCAACCACTGAAGAGCAAGAGCGTAGTGACCACACTGATGGTTAAGGGAAGCCTGAGCACAAAGCAAGTTTCATAGTCTTCTTTTATTTATTTAGTTTATTTATTGAGAACATTACTCATGTTAAGACCTTCTCCTAGTGGAATAAATACCATTTTTACTGTAAAGATAGATTTCCAATGTATTTTATTAAATTCTTTTGTCAGATTCCATGCTTTGATGGTCAATACATCTAGGTGATGGCAGCCACATTTACATACTGTTCCTCTTGACAGAATTTCTCTGCAGCTTCTAAGTAACTGACATGAGGTGTCTTTTATTTTCATTTTTCTTCTCTGAGCAGCCTCAGCAGCCTGGGCAGGAACATCATCCTCACCACGATGCCTGCTGGCACAAAGCTGAATGCAGGAAACAAACCAGTCAGCTTTGTCACAGCACAACAGTTCCAACAGCTTCAGCAGCAAGGACAGGCCACACAGGGAAGATTACATGCAGTCATATATGACTATTACCTATAAGGAAATGCTAAATAGCTTCTGAAACAAACATGGAGCCACCTGGGGTGAACTATTTTTCTTCCTCTAGGTTCGCATCCAGACGGTTCAGGCTCAGCAGCTCCAGCAGCACATTCAGCAGTGAATCGTAGGTCCACTCCATCACACACATGCCTGTATTTGATTATTTGACTGTTCAAATTCTACTTTATAACATTGTTGTTACAGTATGTCATAGGCCTTTATTTACCTAGTTGGACAATCTCTAAAAAAGCCAGAAACACCTTTCTTTTCTAAAAAAACATAAATAGGCCAAATCAGGCTGTTTACAATGGCAAACATAAAAAGTCAAGATTCGATATTTTACATTTTCCTTTCAATTGTCGACAAACTTTGGAAATAACTGTTGTTCTGTGGTTATTTTACCAAAATCTCCTTCAAAGGCACAACTTTCCACTGTCTCTTGAATCTTGTGTTTGTCATTTCATTAAATGTGTGATGGAATACAATATTGGCCTGTGTGAAGTGAGTTGGACTTACTTTGACTTGTTTTTTGTTTGTACATCATTAGTTCTCTTACCAGTTGTTAAATAAATCACAATAACAGATGGATTTTAGTTTTTTCATTTGTTCTTTTTTACCAAAGAAAAATCTTAACGACCTTGTGCAAACAGTAGCTTGAAATAAACTCAAACCCCAAAAAAACAAAAACAAAAACACAGCCTTGTCGAGTTCTTTTATCCTAAATATGAGAAGAGCCAGTCTCGGTTTGGTTCAATCAAGTATTTATTAAGAAGCAATGGAAATTTAACAGCATAGCTATGGGCACTCACGCACAGCCTTGGCTAAATCAGTAGCACGGGGTAGTAAATAATAGCCCCACACGTACGGCGTGTAATATTTTAGAACAGTAGGTAGAACAGGATAGGTCAATAACGAGGGAATGTCCTCCCTGATGTTGCACAGTTGTAGTACCATCATCCCGGGTTCGAATCAGGAAATGACGAAGAGCCGCTTCATATCATGACAGTGCGATTTTAAGTTTTGAGAAAAAGCCTTGAATCAGCTGAAGCCTTGTGAGTCTTCAGTAAGCATGCACAATCTAAAAAAACGTATACATGAGAACAAGTAGAAGTACAGTGAATTGAATGTCACAGATTCAAAGTTCCCATAACAGGCAGGTGCAAGATTAAACAGAAATGTGACGCACACACATTTTAACCAGCTTCAAGATTAACACCAAGCCACTATGCGTGTGTGTGTGTGTGCTACTTCTTATTTCATACATTTCTCACAAATATGGGGAGGATTCAAATAGCCCTACATAGTTCTGTGTTTAATTTATTTCCAAATAGGTTTAGTATAGTATAACTTTATATAAAAATGTATTAGCTTTGTTATCAAATATGTTTTGCAGCTCCAGACAAATTTTATTTTGGGGAAGAGGGGGCAAAATGGCTCTTTTGATAGTAAAGGTTGCCGACCCCTGCTATAGACCTATGCTAAGAGGGATATCTAATGGACAACCTAAGTACTGCCAGCTAGAGTTTAATGTGGCTATTAAATGTGACGAAAACTAGACTAAAACTAAGAAGGATAAAAATGACTAAATGTGACTAAAACTAATATGCATTTTCGTCTAAGGACTAAGATTTAGACTAAATCAAAAATGGCTGCCAAAATTAACACTGCTACACAGACACACACGCACACAGACAAACATAGATTTAAAATCTTGACAGCCTTCACTCTCCATCAGACTCTTCAAGCAAAGCTTTCTCGCAACTTGCACTTGAGGATGTGTTTCTCACTCCAATTTCTGTATCCTGTCCCTTTCCGGAGAATGTCCTCACTGTGCTGTTGGAACAAGAGGGGAAAACTTCAGGAAACATATAAACAACAAACATTTCACAACTAACCTTCTGCTACTCAATCAATCAATCAATCAAATTTTATTTGTATAGCCCATATTCACAAATTACAATTCGTCTCGTAGGGCTTTAACATGGTGTGACATCCTCTGTCCTTAACCCTCAGCAAGAGTCAGGAAAAACTACTAAAAAACCTTTTAACAGGTAAAAATACATAGAAACCTCAGAGAGACACATGTGAGGATCCCTCTCCCAGGACGGACAGAAGTGCAATAGATGTCACGTGTAGGAAAACATCATCAAGATTAAAGTTTTTAGCAGCATTGATGAGGGTAAACATTTTGAAGGATAACTTCACTACTATATGTCAAGCAGTCCTGCTGCAATCATAGTCCATGGTCAGCAGCCAGCAAGATCATGATCCATCATCCAGATCAGATCCACTTTAGTCCACAGATACTGTCCACTGCCACCAATCAGGATCCATCATCAGCCGCTGCCTCGGTTCTGGTCCAGCACCATTATATGATGCCAACGCGACACAGGATCCGCCATTACCACTAAGATCAGCCCGCATGATATAGAATCCGTCCTCTCTAACTCAACTCAACTTCAACAAAAGTCGTACTACAAAGTAACGTGCAGCTAAAGAGAAATATCTAAGAGGTCCAGTACAGACCAGTACTATTGCTGCAGAGCAGGTTTTCAGTTCATATGTGCAAATCATGTTCTAACAGTGTATGCATGAAGGTGCACAAACATATAAATGAATGATGATCATGCTGTACTCATATGTTTTGACTGCAGAGTAAAAGGCAGTAATGCACCAGTAAAACAGAGGAAGCCAATGACAAGACTTCAAAGTAAAGGTCTCATGCAGGTTTCAGAACAAGGACTCATATCCTTAAGGCAGAGTAAAAATGACAACCATTAAACCCTTCAAATGGTTCAGATATTAGAATAATACTCAAAATGTTTGGTGTTTTAATGTTGAAAACACTTAAGATACAAATACACACAAAATCCAGGTTACTTGTGCTAAAATATTAAATCATTTTACAGTCCAGGTTAATAAGAGTTTCATTTTGCGTAATTTGTTTGATTCCAAATATATATTATGTAATTTCCCTCTGTGTGAACCTATAGCTAAGGCATTAGGTCTGTAGATATTCTCAGTCATCCAGGTCATAGTATAACCCAGTGCTAAAAAACAAGGTAAAATTAACTTGGTTGAGTTTCTTGAAGACGTTTCACTTCTCAGCCAAGAGGATTCTTCAGTCCCAGGTATTTAACTATTAGGGTCCTAAGGGGTCGTTGAGGTTAGCTGAGAGGCTGGACCCACCCTGCTCGGGGTTTAGTTGGGAGAGTTGTTGACCGCCCCCTATGAGTCATGTGTCCCAAACTGCGAATGGTAGTTAAACTTCCTGGGGATGGAAGTCCGGACTGTATTGCTTGCAGTATGTACATAGAGCTGAAGAAGCCTCTTGGATGAGAGCTGAAACGTCGTCAGGAAACTCAATCAAGTCCAGTTGACCTGTTTTTTTGCATTTGGCTCTAGCTATGGCCCATTCTATAATTCTGATTTAGTTGTCACACACAGGTAATGTAACGTATGTAAGGATATTTCATGGGTGAGGGATACTTACCAAGAAACCACACACACTGTGCAGGCGACCAGAAGAAGGGCGACAGCTAAGTGCCAGCAGAAGCACATTGTGAAAAACATGGCGTTGTTGTGCAGTGTCAAGTCCCACTCGCCTCCGTTTGAAGGGTACAGAACAAATCCAATCTGGAACAACAAACAGTGTTGACAAAAGAGCCGTCTGCATGGGAAGCTCATTTATAAGTGTTCAAAAAACAGTGTTTGAATGTGTGCCACGTGTTGAATCAATTGAAAAATATTCTGCAGATGTATAGTACTATATGGTACCGTGTTTATGGACACATTCACAAGTCACATTTAACACATTTCTGCATTTCTGTAAATCACCTGGAAGAACCATGAGCCCTGCAGGATGAAAAGACACCCCCTGAGCAGCTCCAGAACAAAGTTGTCTATGAACACCTCCAACATGGTGCTAGCTGCTCCAGCAAACACAGCCACGAGCAGCAGCGAGTGGATGTGGGCGTCCAGAAGGCGGGGACTTTTCACGCATGTGGAATAGACCAGAAAGCCTTGGAGATAGGGTGGAGAGTCAAACACAGAAAACAACACAAATACAAGTCTGAGAGGTTCATTGGTGATCTGAAGAACAAAGTTCAAACTCAGAGCTTACCTTCCACAAAAAGAGCGATGGAGAGAGCAAGGCGGTCAATGCCAGGTGGCACCTGTTTGGATTTGGTGCTGGTGATCAATGCTATCCCTGAGATCCCAAAGAACAGATACATGGTGCTGTGCTGCCAGTTCATCAGCTTCACCCAGGATTGGTTGTCTCTGTCGTACAGGTGGGCGTGTGGCCCATCCATCACAAACTGTTCCACCATAATACCTGCGACGAAAAACTAAGACAAATGAGTCAAGAGCAGATTTGGAAGGTTAACGAATGCAGACGGATTGAGGAGAAAAAAACTGACCCACAAACGAGGCAAATATTTTGAATCCTCCTTCGATGTAGTCCAATTTTTTAAATAAAGGTGGCATGCCCTGTCTTTTGTTGGGCTGACTCATCCTCCAGTATTGTTGGAGAGTATGTTTCACTGTCAGCCAAAAGCCATAAAACAGGAAGAAGGTACCAGGAAGGGCGTGTCCTCCAAAGTTGGCCATCGTTTAGCCCTAAAACAACATTAGAAATATACCAGAGCAGTTAATAATCTATATTTGAGACAATCACAATGTTTTATTTTGGATCAAACCCTTTTTTCCCTATGAATGTGACAGGAGTCCACTTTGAGGTGAAAGTGCAGGCAGATTATTTTATGGTGTTTAGAGCTATATAATGATTATGTCAAGTGACAGCTAAAGGAAAGGATAGGGGAATAAAAATGGCAGCTGGGAATAGAATGGCTGTGTCACTCACTTATCCCTTTAGTGAGGTAGCAATATTGTAGTGCTGCCCGAATGTTTAGTGAACACCTTATATAGTGGAATCATTGTTTCCCACTATGCATTGTGAAAAGTAGCGTGCAACCGAAGCTCACTAACAGAGCAAAATATACTATAATGCATTGTGCTCGCGACAGAGAGACAATAAACTGAGGCAAACAAGTTAATTTGAATGTGCTTTTTACCATAAGGTATTAATAGTGTAAAATAAACATTTATTTGGGGATTTTCCACTGACGTTAGTGTTCAGGCGTAATACTGGTGCAGAGAAAATGCACCCTACAAATGCCAAGTTATTATATATGTTAGTATTTATAAATATATATATATATATACCCCCTCTACACCCGTGACTGCACACCTACCAAAAGCACCAATGCAATCATCACGTTTGCAGATGACACCACTGTGGTTGGACTGATTCACAACGGCTATGAGACTGCCTATAAGGGATAAGGTCTGTATACAACCTATAGCATCTATCTCCACCAAAACAAAGGAGCTGATAATCAGTTTCAGGAAAAGGGAAGAGGAACCTGCTCCCTTGCAGATGTAGAGGAGCGAGTGACTAGCTTTAAATTCCTATAGGCACTCACAACTCCCAGGACCTCACGTGGATAGATGACACTACTTCTCTGATGAAGAAGGCACAAAAGCGGCTCAACTTCCTACAGACACTGAGGAGAGCTAAACCGACCAAAGAACTGCTGGTGTCCTTCCATCGCTGAACTGCGGAGAGCGTACTCACCTTAAACCCCCTGGTATGCCAGCTGTTCTGTGGCTGACAGGAGCGCTCTCCAGAGAGTCATCCCATCAGCACAGAAACACCCAACTACCTTCACTGCAGGACATTTACAGAACCTGCTGCCTATGACGAGCCACAAACATTTGGATCAGCAAAAAAAAAACACTGTGCTGGTCTAATCTACTGTTCACAGAACTGCATACTTGACATATGTCTGTGTGTATTATTGTTTATTTCCATCCCTGTTTTATGCAAAATTTTGTCATACAGCTGTTCAATAAAGGAATTCTATTCTATTTTATTATATAGTAAAGTAGGGGTCAGTGAATGAGTGGGGGATTTATTCATAGCAGACATTGATATGAAAAAGGGGTTAAACCCAAATATATCGATGAGATATTCACAAGATGTCTGTAAATTGCTGAAATGTAAAGCCTATAAGTATCAGGTGTCATTATATATTCACACAACTTGCTGATTATGAGTATTCTGTACTTTTGTCAAATGTATAAACTTAAATAGTCATGTTGCCAAATGAAAACACCACTCTAAACGGAAGTGCTCAGTGAGGTAAGTGAACCCTCGAATCCAGACGATAGCTTCCCATTTGCCTTGCTAATCTGAAAGTCAGAGCCTATGACGCACCACATCCTTTGTGTCTCAGCGAACTGAGCAACTTAGAGGAACGACTAAATCAACTGCTCCGCTGCAGGAGTATTGTTTGTCTGTCCATATGTTTGTTTGTAAGCAAGTTTACACAAAAACAACAAAACAGATTTTCACGGAAGAACCAATTCAATATTAACTCACTTTAAAGGTGCTTTTCTTTTTAAATGTTTGCCGTTTTCCCCTGGGAATTATTAATGGATCTTCATGCGAAAAAATGTCTTTGTCTGCATCAAAGATAGTTGGTGAAAGAGGAACTGCCACTCTGCACAACCACAAATAAGTTATACTTCAGTTTCAACAAAACCAGTACGGTGAGACATCGTCTTTATAGTGGATCTTATCAGTGCACTGTCAGGGGTGGGATCCCAACTGATTTTACATTCATATTGTACCAGTAGTTTACACTTAGCATTGTTTTTTAACTTTAAGTATTTTAATAAAGAGCCTCATAAACATTATGGTAAGTGTGCAGAAGACGTTTGCATATGTATCTATAGTGAAATACAATTTATTATTAAAGACCTTATGAAGGCTCTCAGACATGAAGGCAAATGAGCTAAGTTTAAATACCTCGAGTAAAAAACACTGAACTTTCACAAAATCGTATTTCCACATCTGAAGCACAAGCTGGACAGTGTCCTCTCTACAGATACTACCTGTGATACTGATCCTTTTATTCCCTCAGCTACAATGTGGTTAACAAAAATCTACAAACCTTATCGAACTCCCAAATGCTCTGGAGATCAGGTGAAATCTGTGAGTGTTAGCAGCTGTCAAAGTCTGTGTGAAC
Organism: Pleuronectes platessa; assembly: GCF_947347685.1. Classification (NCBI taxonomy): domain Eukaryota; kingdom Metazoa; phylum Chordata; class Actinopteri; order Pleuronectiformes; family Pleuronectidae; genus Pleuronectes; species Pleuronectes platessa. The sequence continues at coordinate 26,038,488 of NC_070634.1, forward strand.
CCTGCACACTTGTTCCCTGCACTTCAAACCTGTATTCACATCACAACATGGACCCACCCATAATTTACAAGACTTAACTTGTTTTTTAAAGATAACTGTATCCATCACCTTGCCTTAAACTGTACTTCATATTTATCAATTCCTAAAAGAAATGTTTATTTTTTTATTATTGCAGATTTTGCCTGTTTATTTATTCATACCCTGCAAACAAAAGGCACAACAAATCATAGTGCTATGCCTAGCCATGAAACCAATTATTAAGCTAGACCTTAAATTCTATCATGAAATCTTTCAAATAAATGTGTGGACAGAGAACAAAAAGTTTGGCTGACGTCCGGACTTGCTTTTTCAGCACAGGAGAACACAATTTGCACAGAAAGGTGAGATTTGGAATCTTGATCAAACAGTGTGTAAAAATCCCCAAATAATAATAAGGTGCATTGTATGTAGTCGCTGAGTCTACGTCTTTGCTTTCACTTGCCATTTTTATGAGACCGAGAGCTGTTGTCTTGGAATACGTTGCCTGTTTGATCTACGTGTGTGCGATGAATCATGGGTAACGTAGTGCGAAGTCGAGTTAGTTGGTTTAGGTTAGGCTACATCGCAGACATTTTGTGGGCACTGAGCAACAATATGGCTATGTCTCTCCTCAGGAGAAGGAAAACATTCCGTTACGTTTGACCTGGAACTCAGATAATATTGTATCGGACTGGTAGTTAGGTTTATATTCTGTTTTCCTGCTCTGTGTTTGTTTTGACTTATGTTCAGCTAAGTAAACCATGTTAAATAAGTATTGAGATGTCCTGAGGGTCAGTGAACAGGTCAGGGTGGGGCACGTGACAGATCTAGACCAATGGCTGTGGGGTTGTGTGGGATGGCAGGCTTTCATTGGCTGATGAGTTGGCGGGTCAAGGGTGAATGAGGAAGGGTAGTGAAGAATACGGTGGTGGATGTTAGGAGTGTCGGAGTTAGGAACAAGAATGTGTCGTGTTCGTTGGACTTTAATAAAGTTACACAAAAAGAGAGAAGTTCCCTGTCGTCTGTGAAGTGAGGAAGCTACAATATAAACGTGTTCAAATTCGTTATTTGTCATTAAGTTGCGGTCAGTTCATCGTTCTCATAAAAAATGAACGTGTGAATCTGCAATCAGTATGGACATATACACTGATTTGTGCCACCTCGGACTTCCCTCTCTCTTTGTACGACGCTGCCATCGCCTTCTCTCAGCAGAGATACCACAATCTCCCATCAAAGCATTTGGAGTATGCGCTATCTCTGTCTGGATTGGAAAACAACAGATCTGGCATTTTGTGAGTGTGGTTCCCCAACTTCACTCCTCATTCTTGGTGGGGGCAGATCTCCTCGTCAGACTTGGAACACATGTGAGATACTCTCTGTCTGCTGACCCAGCCCAGTTAACCTCAGGACTAACCATCCCCCAAGCATGCCAGGTCGCCAGTGAGGTTCACATGGTCATTCCTCCACGAACCGCAGGGGCCCCCATCCGACTTGAAATCCTCAAGGGACAAAGGATACCTGGTCCGCAGGCATTTTTCCAGCCTTTGCCCTCCTTCGGGAACTCAACCTGGAAGTCTGTGGCACGCCTAAGCTGGAGGTGAACCAACGAACTACGCCCTTGGGGTCTAATTGGCCACCCCAGAAGAATCTAGAATGACAATCCATTTGTCTCAACTACACCCAGGAGAACTGGATAATAACAATCCTTGGGTTACCCGAACCCTCTACCTGAACAGCCAGGGCTTGCGGATGATCACATGCATGCACACAGACACACACACACACTCTGGGTTAATTCTAACCAAGAACAACACGAGGGTTAAAGCACGCAAGACGAACATCCCTGCAGTCATCGCTCATCTAAGTGAGTGGGAAGTGATCAGCGGCAAGATATAAAGAAAGCAGATGCTGCAAAAGTGAGAGGATGGCTCAAGAAGGTTAGATCTAATGAATTCATCCTCCATACAGGTCTTTACATGGATGTTTTGGAGGAGTTGTCCCATCTATCTCTCCAATTCCAGAAGGACAGCATCTCTCTGCCCACAGCTTTGGAGGCTATTGAGACTTCCAAAGAGGTACTGAAAGACATGACAAAAGGTGATGGCCGAAAGCTGAGAGCAGTGAAGGTGGAGTGTAGGTGTGGTAGCTGCAGAGGTGTAGAGCTTTCTGACACTTAAGCAGATGCTGAGGAGAGATTGAAGAGTTCCAGAGAGCAGCTCATCCATGACATTGTGGCCTGCCTTGATGAAAGGTATAAAACAGACACAATCCTCATGGCCATGTTTACACTGGACCCTACGCACTGGCCTGCAGGTCTGACTGAGTATGGTAACGAGAAGCTCTTGCTGCTCCTAGAGCATTTCAAGGAGATACTGATGAAAAACGGCTGCGATGTCAGCGTAATGGCAGAATGGACCCGTCTTAAGAAGATCATCAAAAGGAATTGCAGAGGTCTAAAGTGGAAGGAACTATGGGCACAGATTCTAAGGGTCTGGTCTGAGGAGTTCCTCCAACATACTCCACATAATTGAAATAATTCAAGTCATGCCAATGTCCACCTCTCGAGAGGACGTTTTCTCTTCTGAATCGGGTCAAAACTCACTGGCGGATCAATCTCAACACAGCACAGTGGAAGACCTAATGATTATCTCACTAGAGGGTCCAGAAGAAGAAGATGCAGCTGCTGCAGCATGTGCAGAATCTGCTGTGAAAAAATGGTTCAGCAGTGGGAAGAAAGCAAGGCGGCCCCATATAAATCCCTATGGGAGATGGCAGCTGGTCAGACCAGCAACTTCTCCAATGGCTGACAGTGACACATATGACGATTATTATTTTTCTCAATAGTACATATATCTTAATAATTACTTTTTAATTTGAAAAAGAAAGAAAACGTTCTTATTGAATATGAAAACACTTTGAATCTGTAGACTACTGCCTAATAGTCTTATTATTGCCATTTGATGGCAATTGCTCATATACTGTAAGCCTAAATAAGTGTATTTATTATTTTGAACAAAGGTTAAATGTTATTTCACAAGTTTCAAAAGGTGCCCCCAATTTTTTTCAAATGCCCCTGGATTTCAGTCAGTTGTAGCAAAAATTGCCCCCTAAAAAATATGTAAATTTTCTACCCAGCTTCCAGCCAATCTTCTCAAGGGATTCCACTGACTGTGGGGTCACTAACCTCCACACTGTGTGCATCCCCACTGATCCAAACACGCTACCGACCTTCGTACGTCAGTACAAAATCCCATTAACAGGATTTGAATCATTTCAAGACATCCTCGACACCCTGTTAAAGAAACAGATAATCAGGGAATGTAACTCAACCTACAATTCCCCCATTTGGACGGTGCTAAAACCAACCGGTAAGTGGCGCCTCACCATTGCTTATCGTCCCCTGAATAAACAAGTCCCTCTTACCCCGTGGCCTATGATTCACCTGGATCATGAACTTTAAGTGATGATATCTTCTTATTGCACACTGCTTATCACATATAATGATTTCATAACTTTGTCATTATTTGGAGAAACTACATCATTATATTTGATTAGTAAATCATTTCGGATCAGTTCCATGGAAATCAAGATGAAGCAACACCTCGACACACCAAGATGTGTTCATGGGAAAAACGGTGTTCAACCATGAAAAAATCCTCCCATTGTCCACAGATGTTCTGCTACAGAAGGGTGTGGAGGTGGAGGTGGAGGTGGAGGTGTGCTCTCCCTGCCTCCGGCTCTGCAGGTGTGCACCAGAACAGAGCCAGAAAAACAAATACAGTTTGAATGATAGAAATATATATTTGTTTTGGATGGTTTGGAGTTGACCTGAAGCTGCTGGCTGTCTCTGTGTCCCGCTGTGTGTTTCTCAGGAGGTGCTGAAGGTGATGTGCACCATGGATGACCACATCGTCCACGGACTGAACACCACCATGCCCACAGTTTTCATCCACGATGTGGTCATCCATGGTGCACATCACCTTCAGCATCTCCTGAGAAACCTAATAAAATTGAGTTTGGTTCAGTCCAAACTCATCTGGTTGGTTTTGGGGGTCTTGGCACAAAAAATTGAAATACAATCAAGCAGCGATCAGGTGCATTTCTGTTCAGATTTGAAAATATATGTCTAAAAAGCATTTTTTGTTCATTACAGGACAACTGTACATCCAAAGCCATGGGAAACAAACCCGGCACCACTCACCATAGCTCCGACGACCATAGCGTTGACGACCATAGCGTCGACGATCATAGCGTTGACGACCATAGCATCGACAACAGTAACTCCGGCAACATATTCGAGAACATCGGCAGCATCAGCGCAATCAATGTTTCATCCCGAAGGCAACTCCAAAGCTCAAGATGCTTGATACCAGTCGAAAGCTCAACCAAAAGCTCAATCGACATCTCAGGCGATGTGCAGCTGTTCCGGACTCTGAGCCGTGCAAACCCATCGGGGAATTTGTTTGTGTCTCCGCTGAGCATCCGTTCAGCTCTGGCTATGGTCTACCTGGGAGCCAGAGGAAACACAGCTGATCAAATGGAAAAGGTACATCACACCATGTCTCTGTTACCGGTCATTCAGAGAGTCAGAGCTGTGGGACCAGTTGGTTATGATGGAGCAGACTGAACAGTGTTTCTAAACCATCTGTTCTTCTGACTCTAGATGAATCCCTGACACAAGGTCCAGTATGTGCTGCTCTCTGACAGAAGGACATTGATCTGACAGTTCAGTTCATTAAACCAGTTTGCTTTCAGAACAGAAGAACAAATCTTACAGTTTCTTACTTGTATCTTATTTTCGTCTCATCTATTAATGACTTCAGTGTTAAAAATGTGCAGATTTGAATCTGCAGTGTCTCACTCGGGTTTCTACAGAAGAAATCTCTATGAACAGATTCTGTGTGTGAATATGTAGAATTTGCAGGTGAGAGATGAGATTTTGTCGCCTTCTGATTTCTACATTTTACAGATATTTTACAAGTGTGCTGGCAGGAAAACTTCCAGAAAATGTTCTGAGGAACTGACTCTGAGTTTAGCTTCCTCACCTACAGACCCTGGACTCTTAGGTGCACATCTGAAAGCATTTAAATGTCATGTGTTCATCCAAACTTCCACACAGGCCCTGTCATTCAGTTCTGATGAAGCCGTCCACGCCAAATTCAAGAAGCTGATCGAAGACATCCACTCACCATCGGTGTCATACATTCTGAAAATAGCCAATCGTCTGTATGGGGAACAAACCGCAATGTTCCTACCTGTAAGTTTCAAATTTTTCACTTATCACAGCAGAAATGTATACTTCTTAAAAGCTTCCTTGAAAGTATAAGATGATATGTGGTCTGTGCAGCGATTCCTGGAAGCCATGTGTGAGTACTTCCATTCCGACCTGAAGACTGTGGATTTCCTCTGCGCCGTGGAGGCGAGCAGAAAGGAGATCAACACCTGGGTCGAGCAGCAGACAGAAAGTACGACTTTACACCTGAATTGAGTGAAAACGGGAATAAATCTTTCTACATTGTTCTGAATTCTCAGGTTTTCTGTTACATTTCAGATAAAATAAAAGATCTCCTGAAGCCGGGGATAGTCTCTGCAGGTACGAGGCTGGTCCTGGTCAATGCCATCTACTTGAAGGCAAACTGGAAGAACCTCTTTAACAAAGCAAACACCAAAGAGATGCCCTTTAAAGTCAGCCAGGTAAAAAAACGCTTATCTATGTCCCTTAGCTCCTCAAACTACAGTAGATAGTGACCTAATCCCAATGGAATTATTAGCTAGATAGACATTTTAATAGTTGTTTGTCTCTGTCTGTCAGACTGAGTGCAAACCAGTCCAGATGATGATCCAGATTGAGAAGCTGCCCTACAACTACATCCCTGAATACGGTCTGCAGATCCTGGAGCTGCCGTTTGAGAAGGAGGAGCTCAGCATGTTCATCCTGTTGCCTGAACAGTCCACAGACTGTTCCGACCCTCTGCTGAAGGTACACAGAGTTAAATCAATAGATTGTTTTCATATTGAGAAGCTCAGATAAAAGCTGCTGGTCACTCCCTGTCGAGCACCTAACAGCAGACAGACAAAGATGGAGACCAAAATGGTAAAACTACTACATGTGTATAATATGCATCTTACAACTGACCAGCCTGTGCAATGTTATTTGTCTTTAACAGACACTGTGTTTACTAAACAACTGAAGTTTAGCTAAAAGGAGGCAACAGCAACTCAGTCGATTAATGTTTTTTTTGGCGGTGGAATAAACAACAAGATGGAGAATATCCCTTGTACTGCACTTATTAATGCCTACCACCAGTTGATGTTATCAGATGTTAGTGACCACCAGCAGATGTTAGGGACATAACTTCTGTTGTGTACCTTAGCGTCATCACATGTTTCAGCCTTTTAATCACAAGACACCCTCTTCTTAGTTTTTAGAGATGTGAAAAAAATGTATTTGCTCTGTTCCAGCTGGAGATGGAGCTGACGCTGGAGATGCTGAATGAATGGACTGACAGGAAAATCATGGACGTCCAGTCAGACATCCACGTTCACCTGCCAATGTTCAAGCTGGAGGAGGACTACGACCTGAAGGAGCCTCTGTCCGAGCTGGGCATGACAGACGTGTTCTGCCCGTCAAAGGCCGACCTGTCTGGCATGAACGGTGAAGCAGGACTCTTCCTGTCTACGGTGATTCACAAGGCCTTCATGGAGGTGAACGAGGAGGGCACGGAGGCGGCTGGGGCCACAGCAGCCATTGGATTAGATAGATGTATGTTGAGGGTGAAACCCTTCACAGCAGACCACCCCTTCCTCTTCTTCATCAGGCACAATCAAACCGGGGCCATCTTCTTCCTCGGCAGGTTCGCGTCTCCTCAGTAGACAGAACCAGGGCAGGAAGATATTCAAATGAAAGCTTAATCCTTTCAATCTGGGTTTTATTTTTGGGGCTTTATGCTAATTAGCATGATTTTTTCTTCTGTTTTTGCACTGAAATTATAGAGGAAGATATGAATTAATGAAAAGGGCTTAATCCTTTAAATGTGGGCTTTACTTTCTGGGATTTAGGCTATTTAGCTTGGTTTTTACTTCTGTTTTTGCACTGAAATTATAGATGAAGATATTAATTAATAAAGAATAGTTTTGATCCAACAATGATTTGTGTGTTGATTTTGGAAAGACAATTTCTGGAGTTTGTGTTTCACATGTGAAGAAGCAGCATGAGATTGTCCGGGTCACTCTTGTTCACAACAACAGAAGCTGTCCAATATTGAATGTGGTTAAAATGGTTCTAATAAGTGAGATATTAAAGGGGACATATTATGAAAAATCCACTTTTGTAGTGCTTCTACATGTTAATGTGGGTATCGGGCATGTCAACCGTCCCAAAAACTCTTGCAAAAAACAACTCCCGCGATTTGTTGTGGTTCCTCTATGTAAGAAACTATACGATAGAGTGCGTCGAATGGGAATACGACCAGAATTTACATCATAGTCAGTCTACATGGCATAGCCCCCCCCCCGGAGGCGGAGATCTGGTGGAGGAGGAGACCGGGTTACGTTACAAGCCATAGCACGCTCCTCAGCTCGAGGCGGCGGGTGTTACCTGGGAAGCTAGCCGAGGGGGGACGCTAACCAGCCGGTGAGCGGGGTGAGAGGCGGAGATCTGGCCGAGAAGCAGAGCCTGCGGTCGGGGTAAGTCATGAGCCCAAGCCCCCTCCTCAGCTCGGGCTCGCTGGATGATGTCGTCGGGATGCTGGCTCCATGTCAGCAGCTCGCTTCTGGTGGACCTGTCGGTGTTTGTTTACGGTTAGCAGCAGGGAGCTAACGCTAGCTTGCTGTTAGTTTGTGTTTAAAGTTGCAGCACTTTCTGGATTGGCTGCTTGTGCACGTTTTTACAGCAGTATTGCATGTGGCAGCCCACCCGGGAAACAGCGGAGATCTGGCCGAGAAGCAGAGCCTGCGGTCGGGGTAAGTCACATGCCCAAGCCCCCTCCTCAGCTCGGGCTCGCTATGTGATGTCGGGTTGCTGGCTCCATGTCAGCTGCTCGCTTCGGGTGGACCTGTCGGTGTTTGTTTACAGTTAGCAGCAGCCGCCTGACTGATATCCCCACAGGGGAGCGTTTGCAGTGCATGTCTCTGGCGCAGTGAGTGTCTTCAACTAGAAAAGCTGTTGTTTTGTTTCAGTAATTGAGGGTGACATGTAAGCTAGGTGGATTTAGTCTCATAGCAATTAGTGCCCGGCTTGCAGCTGGCTGCTCTGTGGCGGGTTGGATCCCGGCTGTACCCGGGCGGCTCACTGCGAGGCTGGCGATGCTCCCGCTGACTTCACACACTTGAGAGCCGGACACGTCTCACCGGCTAAGGGTCCCCTACGTCTGCAGGGTATGTCTCATTTTCATCATTGATCATTATCGATCTGTGACAAATCTCGATCTGTGACAAATCTCCAGCCTGTGTGTCCCCTGTGTGTGTCCCCTGTGTGTGATGCAGGCTGGAGATTTGTAAACACACATATCTAATGCATGTATTTAAATAAAGTACATCTTTATCAGAAGATGTAGTAGTTTGAAAATTGTAGCTACAATTAAGATACACAACAAACGGATACAGAAATATTTGTGTAGGAGAGTGACTTAAAATGATTTTAACAACCTTAAATATGCTAAGGGGAGATTTAAGACGGGAAACTGGATGTGTGTGCGTGTGTCTAACCCTAACCCTTAATAATGATTAAGAAGTGAACCAGCATAGTTTATAATCAGAAAGTATGCATGCAGTTTATAGTTTTTAATATTAATTAAATCTGAAAAGCAATAGTATAAATTGCACTTAAGCCCACTTCAGAAAAGTTTGTTATTCACCACTGTGTCACTCTCCATTGTTTTATGACCTGAAAATACACATTAAAACAAAGATTAAGACAAAACAGTCCCATGACTTCTGATTTCCTAACTGTGTCAACTCCCCTTCCAATAGAATGAACTTCTCCATTTGCTCATATAGAGGAAATGGAAGAAGTAGATAAACTGCCCTTAAACGCTGGTTGCTGTTACGCATTTGGGACAGGAATACTAAGGGGTTGTGCTCTGAATACACAACCACAGGCAGCGGAGTGGAACCGACATAGACCTCGAAGTGTTGAAGGGCTAGGAGTAAAGCTAATGCTTCCTTCTCAATAGTACTGTAATTAAGTTAATGTTTGTTGAATTTCTTAGAGAAGAAACAGACCGGGTGATCCACATCATTAACATCCTCCTGCAGCAGCACCGCCCCAGCCCTGTGACCACTGGCATCAACCTCAAGTTTGAAGGGCAGTAGAAAGTCTTGGGAAGAAAGAACAGGTGCGCTACAGAGAAGAGCCTTAGCAGATTCAAGAGCTTCCTGACAACAAGTAGTCCACACAAAGGGGTTTAGAGGGACTGGACAGGGTAGTGAGGGGAGCAACAATGTCAGCAAAGTTTCTGCAGAATCCACGATAGTAGTAGGAGTCAGGGGCACCTGCCAATACCCCTTTAGTAGGTCAAGTTTTGTTACAAACTTTGCAGGAACCCACACGATCAATACAGTCCTCCATCCGAGGCAGTGGAAAAGAATCTGGTTTGGTGACAGCATTAAGCTTTCTAAAATCATTACAAAATCTGAAACTTTGATCAGATTTTGGCACCAACAAGGATGCAGAACTCCACGCACTGGAGCTAGGCACAGCAAAAACATTCTGGAGGAGATACTCGACTTCCTGCTGCATTATGGCTTGTTTAGTAGGGTTCACCCTGTAAGCATGTTGTTTTGTGGGTTGGTGCTCACCAACATCAATATCATGACAAAAGACATGGGTCTGTGTGGGGACCATAACATTTTGCCTGTAGGCCAGAACCACTAACTGGTTACAAAACCAGAACCTTATCACCAGACTGGAACTTTCTCGACACAGTTTTCTGGTCATATCTGTTTTTCATCTTGGACTGAACAGAAGCAAGAGACTGTCTAGCTGTTTCACAAGCATGGTACAACTTCTCTTTGAAAGCGCTGACATAATCTAGAATGTTGTGAGCCACATTTGGTTTGCCAGCCAGCCACTTTTCTCTGAGTAAACGCAACGGACCGCGCACTGTGTGACCGAAAACAAGATCAGCCGGACTAAAACCTAGGGATTCTTGCAGCAGCAGTGGCAGGCCCTCATCCCAGTCCCTACTGGATTCAAGGCAGTACTTACGAAGCATGGACTTTAATGTTTGGTGAAATCTCTCAAGCGCGCCTTGGCTCTCAAGGTGATAAGCACTGGAAGTACAATGTTTAACAGACAACTGGGACATTACTTGAGCAAAGATTTTTGACATAAAGTTGGAGCCTTGGTCACTCTGGATATGCTTAGGTATTCCAAATGTGGTAAAAAATTTCACCAGTGCTTTTATAATAGCCTTTGTCTTTATTGTGCATAAGGGCAAAGCTGCAGGATATCGAGTGGCAGCACACATCATAGTGAGGATATACTGGTTGCCAGATTTAGTTTTTGGAAGTGGTCCCACACAATCAATCACGACATGCTCAAACGGTTCTGCTATTACAGGGATAGGGTGTAAGGGTGCACAAGGGACCATTTGGTTAGGTTTTCCCACTACCTGGCAAATATGTCATGATCAGCAAAATGCTGCCACTTCGGATTTCAATCCCGGCCAGAAAAAATACCTGAGGATGCGCCGATATGTTTTGGAAATGCCCAAATGTCCTGACAGACTATGATCATGGGCTAAACTCAACACTTGAACACAAAAGGGGGTTGGCACAACTAGTTGTCGGATTGTACTGTGGTCACTGTCAGGCCCAGAAGACCACCTCCGCATGAGGACACCACCATCAAAGAAGTAAGTGCCAAACCTCCCTTCTGTTTTCAGAAGCTGCAGAAAAACTACTAACTAAGGTACATTCACTCTGTTGGGCCTTAATCAGTTCTACTTGGTCCACAGACAAAGACAAATCTGGAACCGTCCACATGTGGTCATACGTTTTTTCCAATGTTGTTCTTGTTGTTGGGGCTTCACCCAAAACAGTCTATCTATCTACTATATAACTATCTACCACAACATTATCCTGAACCATGAAAGTATCAGAAAGATGCACCACATCATCTAGTTTCCGAGCCCTGGCACGCGTAACGGCGCACGCAGGAAAAATGGAGGGTGAGTCACATTTTACCACGGTGGGGATTTCAACAACTTCGGGGGAGGGGAACACTTTTACTCCTGCAACATCATTCCCGAGAATTAAAGCCTGAAACATGCTTCTGCGTTTTCACGGGCCCGTAAGCGCAAGAGCCCTTCCGGGTCCCTTACGTGCTTATGTATCCCTCCTTACGTGCTGACGGGCGTCGCCCCACTTTTCTAAAATTTACGGCAAATCTCCGCAAGCTCACTCAGCCCGCAAGGCTGTGATTGGTCTGCTCTACATCCCTTCTGGAGCTGCATTTCCGGTTTCATGCCCCATAATACAGGCAGAAACAACGGGAGATTTAGAAGAACGAATATGGACCAAATAGAAGAGCGTTTGGCGGAAAAGATCCGAAAGTATGTCCACTTGTATAACCTGTCACTGACTGGCGTATTTGTCCGCCTGAAAAAGGCTACAAGGAGCCGCAGTAGCTATGTAAATAAACAATCGATGAAGAAGAAAGAAGGCGTCTCTCAGGTCGTCTTCGACAAAAAGCATTACTCCGCCTAGTGTTCTGGCGCGGAATTGCTTTGTAAGACGTGCAACGGTTGGGGAAGCATGAATGACAACGAGTCTTGCGCCACAGCGGCGTGAAAAGACGCAGACGCAGTCGCAGAAGCATGTTTCAGGCTTAAGTCAACCCCCCGTATTGGCAACTGGGATCGCAACCCAACTCGCACAAGGCCAGACACAATAGGAGAGGACAGCTGCATAGTATGAAGTGGCACACGTAAAACACTCATTTTAACCACCAAATCAGTATATCTGTGCCACAGTTCGCTTCGAAAAAGGTAACACACCAGCCCGAATGAGAGAATGTTTCGCACCGGTGTCCCTTAATATTTTAATGGGCACAGGGCTAGCTCCACCCTCGGGTATAACCACATAGCCATCTGAGATGAACGGTTTAAAATCAGCATCAACGTCATCATCCTGTTCTATCTGAGCCACCATGTGATCTACTCCAGGTACTGTTTTCAACAGCGGACAATCAGCAATAAAATGTCCACTTTCTTGGCAGTAGAAACATGCACGCCTATCACGTGAAACTGGGGACTGGCGCCTGGGACTCCGGGGTGATTTTTGTCTTTCCCCTACAACTGCCCCATCACGGGACACATGTGAGGAAAACACATTCTTATGGGTTAGGGCAAATTCATCAGCCAGCACTGCTGCTTGTGACAAGGTTGCAACCTTTTGTTCATTTAAGTACACCACAATATTCTCAGGCAAACATCTTTTGTACTCCTCAAGAAGCATAAGTTCACGCAAAGTAATAAAATCCTTGGTTTCAGAAGCCTGACACCATTTATTAAACAATGTGGTCTTCTCATGTGCAAATTCACCATACGTTTGGTTGCCAGTTCTTCTACAGTTCCTAAATTGTTGGCGATAAGCCTCAGGAACTAATTCATAGGCACGTAGAACAGTAGATTTTAACACCTCATAATCAAGGCTCTGGTCTAGAGTAAGACTATTTAAGATCTCCTGTGCTTTGCCTACTAATTTACATTGTAACAACATTGGCCAAACATCCTTAGGCCATCTTAAAGCCGACGCAATACGTTCAAATGCACAAAAGTATGAATCAACTTCTGTTTCCCTAAACGGAGGAACAAGTGCCACATGTATGCCGACATCAAAGCTATCCTGATGGAAGAGGGTAGGTGATGTTACCCGAATGGGGGTGGCAGACGCTAATGGGGGTTCCCGCTCCAACTCTAGAGCTCGCACTCGTAGATGCATTGCCTCACACTCCACCTCCTTAATAAGGAGCACCAAGTGGAGCTCCTCGGCCGTCATGTCAGCCTTAGTCATGGGATCCATGTGGGGGGGGGACTGTGTCATTGCCTTGGCCTCCGCATCTTCCCCAGTATCCACATGACGTTCTGGAAACACCCCCTTCTCCCCTAGTTCTTCAACCAAAATTTGTTTTAAGTCTGCTTTTTTTGCATTTAAAAAAGGTACTTGAACCCCGAAAAAATCTGCCACAATTAATAAATCTGCTTTCTTACATTTATCCAGCTTTTTATCGAGGGATCTGTGGCAAAAATCGTCTAATTGAAAACCCATCCTATTAACATGAACAACCAACCGGCAACACATTTGTGGAGCATATATCTATACGAACACATATATCATCTGCCAACAATTACTGAATGAAACTGAGAAGAAGAGAAAGAAATTAAAAAAAATTCCCCAAAGAAGAAACGGACGAGCCCCCAATTCATGTCACGACCCTGCCTAGGGGAAAATACAGTCGCAACATGGTACAAGAGTCCCCCCCCCCCCCCCCCCCCCCCCCTCCTTGCCCCGCTCCCAAGAACCAGCAACAACAATTAACAGCCTGTTTGTGTTTATTGACACTTTTTGCTTCAGGGTGGGCTAACAGCAAAACAATAAACAGAAAACAACCCTAAGGCGAAACAACCTAAACTTCCCTACTCAAAATTAAGGAAATCAAAAGACATCGTACTGACCCAACTCCTCACCAAACAAAACAGGAGAAAACATGGCTTGCTACCCACCCCTACCAAGAACGGGCTGTTACAAAAGAACAGAGGCCTGTTTCAGGTAGCTGGTTTTGAGGCAACCCCGAGTTTGTTCGCTCTGAGTTAGTGGAAACTCTGGGTTTTCCGTTTCAGGTAGCAGGTTCAGCGCAACCGAGAGTCAGTTGCTGCGGCAACATACGCCGTGGACCTAACCTGCTCGGGAGGTGGTTAGACCTACTCTGAGTTTGTTGTCTATAAGGCTGAAGGCAGCTCTCCGACAGAAGGAAGTGTTAGAAATGGCATGTCCTTTTCTACGAGAGCCCGTGGACGTAGAGGCTGCGATCCTCAGAAGGAATCTCCGTGAGGAACGATTATTAAGACCCCGGTTGGATATACTTTCTTTTCCTGATAATTTTCTTCACGAGCGCTATCGTTTTTCAGCGCAATCTATCATTTATTGAGACCACCTTCTCAGCCCCCATGTTAACTGTCAAACGCACCGAGGGCATGCTTTAAGTTCAATACAAATTATTTGTGTGGCACTCCGTTTTTTTTGCAAACGGCAGCTTTCTTTACAACGTCGGTGACGCTGAGCACATTTCAAAGGCAACCGTGTGTCGGTCTGTCAGAAATGTGACTTTGGCACTGAAACGTTTTCTTTACACGTTTGTGATGTTTCCAAGTCACCGACCTATACGAACAATCAAGGAAGAGTTCTACAGAATTGCAGGTAACAGTAGCAACAATGTAGCCTATTTGTTTCTTGGAACGTTTTAATGTAATAAATAATGTGCACAATTTAATTAAATTAATTCATTTGTAATGTTCTAGATTTTCCGGGTGTCATCGGGTGCATCGATGGAACTCATATTCCTATTAAAGCTCCTTCAGTGAATGAAGGAGACTATGTTAATAGGAAGTCCTTCCACAGCATCAATGTGCAGGTACAGGTGAAGGCCTAGACCTTCAGCTTTTTAAATTAAAGATACCTAACAAAACAGCCTCTGTATCTAATTATACTCCTCTGCAATTTGAAGGTTGTATGTGATGCCAGAAATATCATCACCCAAGTGGAGGCAAAGTGGCCGGGGTCTGTGCATGACGCACGCATATTTCGGGAGTCTAATCTGTGCACTCGCTTTGCCCGTGGTGAGTTAAGCCTATATTTGAAGGATTTAGAATCCATATTTGTTCAGATGATTAATATTTCACCTGTATCGTAGGAGAGTTCAACGGTCATGTTTTAGGTGACAGAGGGTACCCCTGCCAGCCTTGCCTTCTGACCCCGTATGCCGATCCCGTGCCAGGACCACAGCAGCGCTACAACCTGGCGCATATGAGGACGAGAGCCAGGGTCGAAAACACGTTCGGGATCCCGAAGGCAAGATTCCAGTGCCTCCAAATGCTGTGAGTCACACCAGAAAGGGCATGTGACATAATAATTGCATGTGTGGTTCTACACAACATCGCGATTTTGAGAGGGGAAAATTGCCCACCTGCAGTTGCAGATGAGCAGCACATAAACCCAAACCATGCCATGGATCCACAGGACGGAAGGGTGGTTAGAGAAAGACTCTGCCAAAATCATTTTGTTTGAGTTTTCTATATAGTTAAATGTATTTTATTATTTCAGAAATGTTTTCTTTGGCATTCTTTCGCCTTCCTGTATGATAGTAAACTCGTGTGACAGACCCAGCCTCTGGTAGGGGTTGACACTGTTCAACAAAATAACTTGTCCCACCACAGCCCGTGTTCTAATAAAGACAATCTACTTTTTATGAGGATTTCTTTATTTCCTGAAAGCACAAAAAAAAAAAAAGGTCATTCATATTGGGTATGTTTTTGGAGCAGGAAACAGTATCCCAGTTTGTACCTCACCCACCTTTAACTTATGTTCCAAAATTTGGATCTCCAAAGCATCCTTTGCCTAATGTGGTCCATTTCCAAGTCTGCTTTGTTTATTTGTTTTCCCAGATAGATTTTATAGAGCTCTTTGACTGGAAGCTATAGGAACGCAAAAGATGACATTGGATTTCACAGTGCCAAGTACAGCGTTTTATTATAATTCCAGGGAGAATCTTACAGAGGTAAGCTGTGAAGTAGAGCTAGAAGTGGATGGCCTCTCATTGAATTCGATTTCATCCTGTTTGAGAGAAAGAAGATGTCAGTTTTAAATTGTACAACGCTATCATCAACTTTTAGATGTTATTTTTAAAAGGTGTTAACCTCAATAGGCCTTTCCTCTTCCCTTTCAAATGCTGCAGACAATGTTTCTCCATCATCTTCCTGTAATGACATTAACAGTTGTGTTCAGCAATTATCAAGACATTATTAATAATCTGTGGAAGGTGAAGAATTGTAACAATTGCATGGAGGTTGGTGAGGGCATCTGGTTCCAGTAGGGCAATGACGCCATCAGTAACTGGAAGAAGATGATTAGACAGTGAAACTATTACTTGAGCCAGAATATTGCCCCATCTAATTTGCAACGCGCTGGGTTGCATGTACATATTTAATTATTTTGAATAACCAACCTCTGATAAAGGCACTTCTATCCTGGGGGGTGGGGGGATCAGAGGAGCTCCCTCCAGGGATGCCCTCAGCCACAGGACGCATACTCTGTTGGCTGAGGGCCATCTCCTCAGCCTCTGTGAGGGCTGCAGGTGGTGGACCCCCTCCAGTCTTCCGGGCCTCGGCTTTTTTTCGATTTGCTAACATGGAGGAAAATGTTACCCTAATATTCAGTAAGCGCTATTTTGAAGACACATATATATGTATATACACATACATACATACAATGCATTTTGCCTAGGAGTAGCCTTCTAATATATCTAAATCCTATTAAATATTGGCAGTGTTGGGGTGGCTGAGAAATGTACTACTTACATTTACTGCTTAAATATAGACCCATCACATGTTGAATATAGCTGTTAAATTAGGTAGAGCAGGCAAAACAGCACAATTGATTTGATTTCAATTAAACATTAGTTTACCTGTTTGAACTATATTTTTGTACTTCATTTTCATCTGCTGCCAAGTCCTCTTGGGGCAACTCGGGTTGTTCCTGTGTAAATTGACACACACACACACACATACATACAATTTACATATTGAATAAGTGGAAGATATTAAACTTTCCTCTTATTTTATTTTACTATTTTATTTTACTCACGCATTGACTTGTTCGGCTATTTCCTGCCAAGCTCTCTCTCGCACTCTCGCTGCCGCGGCGGTATTACTTGCTCGGCATATGCGTGCATTAATATTTCCAATTCCATGGGTGAAAGTAACTGGATCTACGTTTTTGGTCCATGTTTGATCATGTTATCAGAGATCCATTGATGATGGCTCTTTATAGTCAACAGGCACGCCCCCAACCCAGCGTGAACACACTCAGAGTTGATTAAGCCAACGCTGATCACCTGTTCTGAAACCGAAAACCCAGAGTTGCTTTTCAACCCTG
The DNA here is from genome assembly GCF_947347685.1 of Pleuronectes platessa. Lineage (NCBI taxonomy): Eukaryota > Metazoa > Chordata > Actinopteri > Pleuronectiformes > Pleuronectidae > Pleuronectes > Pleuronectes platessa. The sequence continues at coordinate 26,055,660 of NC_070634.1, forward strand.
AACTCTGAGTCAACCAACTCAGAGCGCAGGATTAAACTCAGAGTATGTTAAACCAGCTACCTGAAACAGGCCTCAGTTTACTGAGTGCTGCACAAGGTGAGTCTGGCTGGAGGTCTGGCTGGCAGTGGCAAAAGGAGAGAGATTGCAGGAGCTGTGGGAACCGTCCTCCTATCCTTGCCGCTTGGGCTGGAACCAATCAGCTCCCTGTGAACACATCCACCCATTCCACCCACTCATCCACTCGAAGAGACACACCTGAAACACATCACACAATCATGACAGCAGAGAGGCAGAGAGAGAGAGAGAGAGAGAGGTCAACACAACCTCAAGGTTGTAACACAGTATATGTGTGGGTGTGACTGGGTACTGAGCCACTGACTTCTGGTAACAAAACAACGTTACAGGCCAACTGGCACCAGTGGAAAATAACGCAACCGACACAATTCTGAGGTAATGTTTGCACAACCTCTTTGTGCAATGGCTAATGAAGCAATGATGAAGTGTATTCATTTATCTTTATCGCTTTTACTTAGAATCTCAAACACAACTTGTATTTATATACGTTGTTTATTTTGTACAGCCTGTTTTTATGCTGCCCTTGTGAAGCACTTTGCAACATATGTTATGAAAAGTGCTCTATGAACACAGATTATTAATATTATTAATATTACTATTCATCGTGCATCTTTCAAATGTGAACAACGAAGAAAGACATTCTTGTATGGAGCTGCATTCTTGCCAAAACAGAAGTACAGAATGCTTTGATTTGCCACACAAACATGCAAACAACTGTATGAATCTGTGATTGTGACGACCGAGACTGAAATATTAACCTCCAAAGTGTCCCTTCTAGAGTTTCCTCCACAATGCATCTCTTGTCCTCCGTGCGTCACACAGGTGATGGAAACCCATCTGAGCAGAGACCAAGCTATCAGGGCCTGTACAGCCAAACCATCTGTGGTGATGGGACCTCTGGGTGACGACCTGGCAGTCATCAAACAACTCAGGAAGGAGCAGACCAAAGTACGTCCTGTTTTTTATATAAAAAAACACATTATATATATTATATATATATATTCTGACATTAAATGTTTACAGCGCTTTGCCTTCACCGACAGTAGTTGAGTCAGGACTGATAAGAACCAATCAGGAAGTGAATGTTGATGACTGGGTCATTGTTTTCAAATGTCTGCGTCTTTGTCGTCCACACCACAACAGTTTTCAAACTAAAACGGGGGCCGGGGCATTTCCACACTTCACCATTTAGGTGAGCAATAACTTGGGAGTAGTGTAAAGTAGTCACAGTGAAGCATTTTGTATAACTGTCGTGTGGATGCAGCCTGAGACGTCCACCTTGTGACATTGTTTATTAGTAGTGGTTTAACGTAGTTGCAACAAAAACAGTGATAAAGTCTGTTTCACAAACTGAAGATTTGGACTTTTAAACAAAGTGATGAAAAGGAGAGTCTAATGGAACACACTATTGAGCATTATGGGAAATGGAAGATCTTTAAAGGGACTGTTTACTTTGTGTCTTTTTAAATCTTAACCCTACTCAATGTAAAATTCATATGGGTAAAATGTCAGTTTTCAAATTATTGACAGGCAAGCAGTTATTTTTATTCTTGATGTGGTTGTGGTTGTGCATAAGTAGAACACAATGTCTTTATTGTCATTGCACAACAGCATCATGACATTTATATGCAAACATAAAAGCAAAATAATCATAACACACAACACACACAAGCTGAGGTTAATTAAACACTTAAAATATGACATACAGTGCCTTGCATAAGTATTCACCCCCCTTGGACTTTTTCCCATTATGTACTGTTACTAACTGGAATTCAAAGACTTAAATAAACTTTCCCGTTTGATCAACAAAACATGCATAGTACTTTGGAGGTGCAAAATAAATTTTATTGTGACACAAACAATAATGAGAACAAAAAAGTTGACATCTGTTGGGTGCATAAGTATTCGCCCCCTGTGTCAATACTTGGTAGAACCCCCTTTCGCTGCAATTACAGCTGCAAGTCTTTTGGGGTATGTCTCTACCAGCTTTGCACATCTAGAGATGGAAAGGTTTGTCCATTCTTCTTGGCAAAAAAGATGAAGCTCAGTCAGATTGGATGGAGACCGTCTGTGAACCGCAATCTTCAAGTCTTGCCATAGATCCTCTATTGGATTGAGGTCTGGGCTTTGACTGGGCCATTTTAAGACATTAACATTCTTTAATCCAAACCATTCCTTTGTAGCTCTGGCTGTATGTTTAGGGTCATTGTCCTGCTGGAAGATGAACCTCCGCCCCAGTCTCAAGTCTTTTGCAGACTGCATCAGATTTTCTTCAAGGATTTCCCTGTATTTGGCTCCATCCATCTTTCCCTCTATTCTGACCAGTTTCCCTGTACCTGCTGAAGAGAAGCATCCCCACAGCATGATGCTACCACCACCATGTTTCACTGTTGGGATGGTGTGCTCAGGGTGATGGGCAGTGTTGGGTTTTCGCCACACATAGCGTTTTGCATTGAGGCCAAAAAGTTCAATTTTGGTCTCATCTGACCAGAGCACCTTCTTCCACATGTTTGCTGTGTCTCCCACATGGCTTCTGGCAAACTCCAAACGGGATTTTTTATGGATCCCTTTCAACAATGGCTTTCTTCTTGCCACTCTTCCATAAAGGCCAGATTTGTGGAGTAGACGACTAATAGTTGTCCTGTGGACAGATTCTCCCACCTCAGCTGTGGATCTCTGCAACTCCTCCAGAGTAACCATGGGCCTCCTGGTTGCTTCTCTGATTAATTTTCTCCTTGTCCGACTCTTCAGTTTGGGTGGACGGCCTCCTCTTGGTAGGTTTGCAGTTGTGCCATATTCTTTCCATTTTCTTATGATGGATTTTATGGTGCTCAGAGAGATGTTCAAAGCTCTGGATATTTTTTTATAACCTAACCCTGCTTCATATTTCTCCACAACTTTATCCCTGACCTGTTTGGTGAGCTCCTTGGTCTTCATGATGCTGTTTGTTCAGTAATGATCTCCAACAAACTCTGAGTCCGTCACAGAACAGGTGTATTTATACTGAGATTAAATTGCAGACAGGTGGACCCTATTTACTAATTATGTGACTTGCAAATGTGACTTGTGAATGCAATTGGTCGCACCAGATCTTTGTTAGGGGTTTCACAGTAAAGGGGGTGAATACATATGCACTCGACACTTTTCAGATTTTTATTTGTAAATAATTGTGAAATCCATGTAATATTTCCCCCCACTTTTATTCACTGGACTTCCGGAATATCCGCGCGACACGCGCACGCAACACCGTGAAGGTCACAGTAAGAGGCTTTATTGTCTGGGCAGAGACTAGTTTAAATACTTAGCGTGTCATTTGTTTGATTGTATGTTTGTTTGTAGATTGCTGATCTGTTTTTAGCCGTTACACGGCGGACCGAGACGTCACATCCGGTTCCTTTGTCTACTGTGTTTTCGAGAAGCGCGCGGTAACGAGCCGTTGCTTCCTTTTAACGTGTTACCGTCAGAGATATTGTGCGGAGATTTACATCTGTTAAAAGATAAATCTCACGTAACTGGACTGCCTGCTTCGCTAGTAGTTGTCTCTGACGATGTTTCCTGATCTCTCTCTCTCTCTCTTTCTCTTTTCTCCTAAACCTGTTTATACACACATCCGATCTGTATTTAGAATACAGTTCATGTAACATAGTTAAATCTATATTCAGAGAGGCTGGACACATCTGGAAGCCATGCGGCCCAACGCCAAAGCAGAGACAAAGAATTCTCTTTGTCTGAAAATCCCTTTGTGTAATTCATGTGACGACCACCAGTGTGAGCTCCGGCCACATGGTGTCATTAACATAGACTCCATTTTGAATAACGCAAGTTAAACCACCATTTTGAATCTATTATTGCCACGCCTCCTCTCTCCCTCTCCTCCCATTCTGGCTCTAAATTCATAACGGCTCCGCCATCTTGTTTTGTAGTCAATCCGCCATTTTGAGAGTTTTTAGGCCTTGATTCCACGAATCATGATCGGCCGCCATCTTAGATGTGACGTCACCACGTGACTGCGTCATCGCCACGCCCCCTTCTTTTTCTCTCTCTCTCTCGCTCTCTCACACACACACACACACACACCCACACAGACACAGAGACACATTGATAGACACAGACAGATACACACACACAGATACACATAGATGAATACATGTGTTTTTCTAAATTGTGATAAGCGGCTGCTGTTGTTATCTTTGAAATATGGGAGTTTGTTAAAATGATGAATCATTAAATAACACTAACTTTATTTCACATGCATACACATAGACACACACACACAGAGAGACACTTTGACACAGACACACACACACACACCGAGACAGACATACATAGGTAGACCGCCGGTTTTACATGTATTTTCTGAATTGTGATAAGTGCTGCTGCTGTGTTTATCTTTGAAATATCGGAGCTTGTTAAAATGATGAATCATTGAATAACATTATAACTTTATTTCCCCTTTTTAATAAATGCTTTTGTAATTAAAGTATCTGTAGTCTGTGATTATTTGTGCATATGTATGTGATTGCAGCTGGATTATGATTGCCTGTGCTCGAACTTAAAACCCTTCATTGTTTATTATATAATCATTAATACTAAAATATTGAGATTATTAATATAACTTATATCATTGAGACTGATATTTAAAGATTAAATTGTTGGTCCCTGTAACCAGGGTGGTGCCCCGCAACAATAAGCAATGATTACAGATTTGTATTATTCTTAATTGATAATTTTATTGTTTTCATTAATTATTTTAACTATTATTAATGGATAACCGTATCATTTCTAATTAAATGTGTTACTATTCTTAATTAATAGCTTTATCATTTTTGATTATTTTTAAGAAATAATTGTTATTTTAATAATCATATTTCATGATTATTAATAATTAGCCAACGTCAATTCTACTCCTGCTATTGCACAACACTGATAATAATGAACTACAATAGTCCAGTCTCGATGTAACAAAGGCGTGGACTAGTTTTTCTGCATCTTTTTGTGAAAGGACATGTCTAATTTTTGAAATATTACGCAAGTGGAAAAAAGCGGTCCTAGAAATTTGTTTTAAGTGACTATTAAAGGATAAATCAGGATCGAAGATCACTCCCAAGTTCCTGACTGTTTCATTGGAAGCAAGGGCAATGTCGTCTAGCGCAGCTATATCATTAGATAATGCATCTCTAAGGTGTTTGGGACCAAGTATTATAACCTCTGTTTTGTCTGAGTTTAATAAGAGAAAATTGCGGGTCATCCAGGTTTTTATGTCCTTGAGACATGTTGCTTTCCTTCCTACATCTGTGCTGAAAGTATGAAACATATTTACTTAAAGATCATAAGACTAATGCACAAAGCAGTGAGTGCCCAAATGCCTCGTTGAATAGATCATTTATTTTACTCAATCTTTTCCTCTAGAGAGATCATATCAGCTTTTTCCTCAGTTTCTTTTTTCTACACCTGTCATTACTGATTCCAGTCAAAAACTTTGATAGTTGAATATCAGCTGATGCTCTTTATATACACATACACATATTTTGTGTGTACTGTTAGAAAAGATAAAATGATGAGGAAGTCTCTTATGTATTCCTCAAACTAGTTAGTGACATAAGACACTGCTCGACTACATGTGGTTCAGACTTAGTGTAGGGTACAACGTGGTTAAAGTGCACTCTGCTGGACAAACTGTGTGATGACACCATCTCTTACCCCAAGCATCTGTTTTCGCATTATTAAATCTGAAATAAAGATTTCCTATTGGCTTTATTGACATATTTAGGGACAATGCTTTTCTTTCACCATAGGGGAAGTTACCTACACGAATTACAGTGACGATCTCTGTCCTCAACCAACCACTGAAGAGCAAGAGCGTAGTGACCACACTAATGGCAAACATAAAAAGTCAAGATTCGATATTCTACATTTTCCTTTCAATTATCGACAAACTTTGGAAATAACAGTTGTTCTGTGGTTATTTTACCAAAATCTCCTTCAAAGGCAAAACTTTCCACTGTCACTTGAATCTTGTGTTTGTCATTTCTTTAAATGTGTGATGGAATACAATATTGGCGTGAGGCGGACTAACTTTGCCTTGTTTTTTGTTTGTGCATCATTAGTTCTCTTACCAGTTGTTAAATAATCACAATAACAGATGGATTATTAGTTTTTTCATTTGTTCTTTTTTACCAAAGAAAAATCTTAACTACCTTGTGCAAACAGTAGCTTGAAATACACTCAAACCACAAACAAAACATTTAATAAAAAAAACAAAAACAAAAACACAGCCTTGTCGTGTTTTTTTATCCTAAATATGAGAAGAGCCGGTCTCGGTTTGGTTCAATTAAGTATTTATTAAGAAGCAATGGAAATTTAACAGCATAGCTATGGGCACTCATGCACAACCTTGGCCATGAGAACAAGTTGAAGTACAATGAATTGAATGTCACAAATTCAAAGTTCCCATAACAGGCAGGTGCAAGATTGAACAGCGATGTGACGCACACACATTTTAACCAGCTTCAAGATTAACACCAAGCCACATATTCAGCCCAAACGGCTCCTGCCCCCACCCCCGTCTAACACACTGCATTTGTTTAATACTCAGTTATATTGCTATCTACACAGCAGTGCTAATTTCGTTAACGACCTTTTTCCCATGACTGAGACGAGACGAAGACGTAACGTAAACCGATCTTTGACAATAAAAACTATCACTAAATCAATTTTAACTCTCGTTGACGAGACGAGACGGAAATGTTGGTGGTTGACTAAGTCACAATAATTTTTTAAAACATCATCGTATCAGGCCCTCATGAAGTAACAGGAGCGGACGAGTGTGTGTGTGTGTGTCTGTGTGTGCTCCCAGATAGGTACTTCTTATTTCATACATTTCTCACTAATATAGGGAGGACTCAAATAGCTGTGTTTGATTTATTTCCAAGAAGGTTTAGTATAGTTTAACTTTTAGTATAGTTTAACTTTATATAAAAATGTATTAGCTTTGTTATCAAATATGTTTTGCGGCTCCAGACAAATTTTATTTTGGGGAAGAGGGGGCAAAATGGCTCTTTTGATAGTAAAGGTTGCCGACCCCTGCTATAGACCTATGCTAAGAGGGATATCTAATGGACAACCTAAGTACTGCAAGCTAGAGTTTAATGTGGCTATTAAATGTGACAAAAACTAAACTAAAACTAAGAAGGATAAAAATGACTAAATGTGACTAAAACTGATATGCATTTTCTTCTAAGGACTAAGATTTAGACTAAATCAAAAATAGCTGCCAAAATTAACACTGCTACACAGACACACAAACACACACAGACAAACATAGATTGAAAATCTTGACAGCCTTCACTCTCCATCAGACTCTTCAAGCAAAGCTTTCTGGCAACTTGCACTTGAGGATTTGTTTCTCACTCCAATTTCTATATCCTGTCCCTTTCCGGAGAATGTCCTCACTGTGCTGTTGGAAAAAGAGGGGAAAACTTTAGGAAACATATAAACAACAAACATTTCACAACTAACCTTCTGCTACTCAATCAATATTTGTATAGCCCATATTCACAAATTACAATTCATCTCATAGGGCTTTAACATGGTGGGACATCCTCTGTCCTTAACCCTCAGCAAGAGTAAGGAAAAACGACTGAAAACCCTTTTAACAGTTAAAAATACGTAGAAACCTCAGAGAGACACATGTGAGAATCCCTCTCCCAGGATGGACAGACATGCAATAGATGCCACGTGTAGGAAAACATCATCAAGATTAAAGTTTTTAGCAGCATTTGATGAGGGTAAACATCTTGAAGGATAACTTCAATACTACGTATATGTCAAGTAGTCCTGCTGCAATCATAGTCGATGGTCAGCAGCCAGCAAGATCATGATCCACCATCCAGATCAGATCCACTTTAGTCCACAGTTACTGTCCACTGCCACCAATCAGGATCCGTCATCAGCCGCCACCTCGGTCCTGGTCCACCGCCATTATATAATGCCAACACGACACAAGATCCACCATTACCACTACGATATAGAATCCGTCCTCTCTAACTCAACTCAACTTCCAAAAGTCGTACTACGAAGTAACGTGCAGCTACAGAGAAATATCTAAGAGGTCCAGTACAGACCAGTACAATTGCTGCAGAGCAGGTTTTCAGTTCATATGTGCAATTCATGTTCTAACAGCGTATGCATGAAGGTGCAAAAACATATAAATGAATGATGATCATGTTATACTCATATGTTTTGACTGCAGAGTAAAAGGCAGTAATGCACCAGTAATACAGAGGAAGCCAATGACAAGACTTCAAAGTAAAGGTCTCATGCAGGTTTCAGAACAAGGACTCATATCCTTAAGGCAGAGTAAAAATGACAACCATTAAACCCTTCAAATGGTTCAGATATTAGAATAATACTCAAAATGTTTGGTGTTTTAATGTTGAAAACACTTAAGATACAAATACACACAAAATCCAGGTTACTTGTGCTAAAATATTAAATCATTTTACAGTCCAGGTTAATAAGAGTTTCATTTTGCGTAATTTGTTTGATTCCAAATATATATTATGTAATTTCCCTCTGTGTGAACCTATAGCTAAGGCATTAGGTCTGTAGATATTCTCAGTCATCCAGGTCATAGTATAACCCAGTGCTAAAAAACAAGGTAAAATTAACTTGGTTGAGTTTCTTGAAGACGTTTCACTTCTCAGCCAAGAGGATTCTTCAGTCCCAGGTATTTAACTATTAGGGTCCTAAGGGGTCGTTGAGGTTAGCTGAGAGGCTGGACCCACCCTGCTCGGGGTTTAGTTGGGAGAGTTGTTGACCGCCCCCTATGAGTCATGTGTCCCAAACTGCGAATGGTAGTTAAACTTCCTGGGGATGGAAGTCCGGACTGTATTGCTTGCAGTATGTACATAGAGCTGAAGAAGCCTCTTGGATGAGAGGTGAAACATCATCAGGAAACTCAATCAAGTCCAGTTGACCTTATTATTTTGCATTTGGCTCTAGCTATGGCTCTAGAATTCTAGAATTTTTATTTAGTTGTCACACACAGGTAATGTAACGTATGTAAGGATATTTCATAGGTTAGGGATACTTACCAAGAAACCACACACGCTGTGCAGGCGACCAGAAGAAGGGCGACAGCTAAGTGCCAGCAGAAGCACATTGTGAAAAACATGGCGTTGTTTTGCAGTGTCAAGTCCCACTCGTCTCCGTTTGAAGGGTACAGAACAAATCCAATCTGGAACAACAAACAGTGTTGACAAAAGAGCCGTCTGCATGGGAAGCTCATTTATAGGTGTTCAAAAAACAGTGTTTGAGTGTGTGCCACGTGTTGAATCAATTGAAAAATATTCTGCAGATGTATAGTACTATATGGTACCGTGTTTATGGACACATTCACAAGTCACATTTAACACATTTCTGCATTTCTGTAAATCACCTGGAAGAACCATGAGCCCTGCAGGATGAAAAGACACCCCCTGAGCAGCTCCAGAACAAAGTTGTCTATGAACACCTCCAACATGGTGCTAGCTGCTCCAGCAAACACAGCCACGAGCAGCAGCGAGTGGATGTGGGCGTCCAGAAGGTGGGGACTTTTCACGCATGTGGAATAGACCAGAAAGCCTTGGAGATAGGGTGGAGAGTCAAACACAGAAAACCACACAAATACAAGTCTGAGAGGTTCATTGGTGATCTGAAGAACAAAGTTCAAACTCAGAGCTTACCTTCCACAAAAAGAGCGATGGAGAGAGCAAGGCGGTCAATGCCAGGTGGCACCTGTTTGGATTTGATGCTGGTGATCAATGCTATCCCTGAGATCCCAAAGAACAGATACATGGTGCTGTGCTGCCAGTTCATCAGCTTCACCCAGGATTGGTTGTCTCTGTCGTACAGGTGGGCGTGTGGCCCATCCATCACAAACTGTTCCACCATAATACCTGCGACGAAAAACTAAGACAAATGAGTCAAGAGCAGATTTGGAAGGTTAACGAATGCAGACGGAATGAGGAGAAAAAAACTGACCCACAAACGAGGCAAATATTTTGAATCCTCCTTCGATGTAGTCCAATTTTTTAAATAAAGGTGGCATGCCCTGTCTTTTGTTGGGCTGACTCATCCTCCAGTTTTGTTGGAGAGTATGTTTCACTGTCAGCCAAAAGCCATAAAACAGGAAGAAGGTACCAGGAAGGGCGTGTCCTCCAAAGTTGGCCATCGTTTAGCCCTAAAACAACATAAGAAATATACCAGAGCAGTTAATAATGTATATTTGAGACAATCACCATGTTTTATTTAGGATCAAACACTTTTTTCCCTATGAATGTCACAGGAGTCCACTTTGAGGTGAAAGTGCAGGCAGATTATTTTATGGTGTTTAGAGCTATATAATGATTATGTCAAGTGACAGCTAAAGGAGAGGACAGGGGAATAAAAATGGCAGCTGGGAATAGAATGGCTGTGTCACTCACTTATCCCTTTAGTGAGGTAGCAATTGTGCAGCGCTGTCCGAATGTTTAGTGAACACCTTATATAGTGGAATCATTGTTTCCCACTATGCATTGTCAAAAGTAGCGTGCAACCGAAGCTCACTAACAGAGCAAAATATACTATAATGCATTGTGCTCGCGACAGAGAGACAATAAACTGAGGCAAACAAGTTAATTTGAATGTGCTTTTTACCATAAGGTATTAATAGTGTAAAATAAACATTTATTTGGGGATTTTCCACTGATGTTAGTGTTCAGGCGTAATTCTGGTGCAGAGAAAATGCACCCTACAAATGCCAAGTTATTATATATGTTAGTATTTATAAATATATATATATATATACCCCCTCTACACCCGTGACTGCACACCTACCCACAGCACCAATGCAATCATCAAGTTTGCAGATGACACCACTGTGGTTGGACTGATTCACACGGCTATGAGACTGCCTATAAGGGATAAGGTCTATAAACAACCTATAGCATCTATCTCCTCCAAAACAAAGGAGCTGATAATCAGTTTCAGGAAAAGGGAAGTGGACTCTGCTCCCTTACAGATGTAGAGGAGCGAGTGACTAGCTTTAAATTCCTATAGGCACTCACAACTCCCAGGACCTCACGTGGATAGATGACACTACTTCTCTGATGAAGAAGGCACAAAAGCGGCTCAACTTCCTACAGACACTGAGGAGAGCTAAACCGACCAAAGAACTGCTGGTGTCCTTCCATCGCTGAACTGCGGAGAGCGTACTCACCTTAAACCCCCTGGTATGCCAGCTGTTCTGTGGCTGACAGGAGCGCTCTCCAGAGAGCCATCCCATCAGCACAGAAACACCCAACTACCTTCACTGCAGGACATTTACAGAACCTGCTGCCTATGACGAGCCACAAACATTTGGATCAGCAAAAAAACAACACTGTGCTGGTCTAATCTACTGTTCACAGAACTGAATACTTCCTCACATATGTCTGTGTGTATTATTGTTTATTTCCATCCCTGTTTTATGCAAAATGTTGTCATACAGCTGTGCAATAAAGGAATTCTATTCTATTTTATTATATAGTAAAGTAGGGGTCAGTGAATGAGTGGGGGATTTATTCATAGCAGACATATTGATATGAAAAAGAGGTTAAACCCAAATATATCGATGAGATATTCACGAGATGTCTGTAAATTGCTGAAATGTAAAGCCTATAAGTATCACGTGTCATTATATATTCACACAACTTGCTGATTATGAGTATTCTGTACTTTTGTCAAATGTATAAACTTAAATAGTCATGTTGCCAAATGAAAACACCACTCTAAACGGAAGTGCTCAGTGAGGTAAGTGAACCCTCGAATCCAGACGATAGCTTCCCATTTGCCTTGCTAATCTGAAAGTCAGAGCCTATGACGCACCACATCCTTTGTGTCTCAGCGAACTGAGCAACTTAGAGGAACGACTAAATCAACTGCTCCGCTGCAGGAGTATTGTTTGTCTGTCCATATGTTTGTTTGTAAGCAAGTTTACACAAAAACAACTAAACAGATTTTCACGGAAGAACCTATTCAATATTTACTCACTTTAAAGTTGCTTTTTTTTTTTAAATGTTTGCTGTTTTCCCCTGGGAATTATTAATGGATCTTCATGCGAAAAAATGTCTCTGTCTGCATCAAAGATAGTTGGTGAAAGAGGAACTGCCACTCTGCACAACCACAAATAACTTATACTGGCGTTTCAACAAAACCAGTACGGTGAGACATCGTCTTTATAGTGGATCTTATCAGTGCACTGTCAGGGGTGGGATCCCAACTGATTTTACATTCATATTGTACCAGTAGTTTACACTTAGCATTGTTTTTTAACTTTAAGTATTTTAATAAAGAGCCTCATAAACATTATGGTAAGTGTGCAGAAGAAGTTTGCATATGTGTCTATAGGGAAATAGAATGTATTATTAAAGGCCTTATGAAGGCTCTCAGACATGAAGGCAAATGAGCTAAGTTTAAATACCTCGAGTAAAAATCCCTGAACTTTCACAAAATCGTATTTCCCCATCTGAAGCACAAGCTGGACAGTGTCCGCTCTATAGATACTACCTGTGATACTGATCCTTTTATTCCCTCAGCTACAATGTGGTTAACAAAAATCTACAAACCTTATCGAACTCCCAAATGCTCTGGAGATCAGGTGAAATCTGTGAGTGTTAGCAGCTTTCAAAGTCCGTGTGAACCCTGCACACTTGTTCCCTGCACTTCAAACCTGTATTCACATCACAACATGGACCCACCCATAATTTACAAGACTTAACTTGTTTTTTAAAGATAACTGTATCCATCACTACCCCTTGCCTTAAACTGTACTTCATATGTATCAATTCCTAAAAGAAATGTTTTTTTTTTTATTATTGCAGATTTTGCCTGTTTATTTATTCATACCCTGCAAACAAAAGGCACAACAAATCAAAGCTATGAAACCAATTATTAAGCTAGACCTTAAATTCTATCATTAAATCTTTAAAATAAATGTGTGGACAGAGAACAAAAAGTTTGGCTGACGTCCGGACTTGCTTTTTCAGCACAGGAGGACACAATTTGCACAGAAAGGTGAGATTTGGAATCTTGATCAACCAGTGTGTAAAAATCCCTAAATAATAATAAGGTGCATTGTATGTAGTCGCTGAGTCTACGTCTTTGCTTTCACTTGCCATTTTTATGAGACCGAGAGCTGTTGTCTTGGAATACGTTGCCTGTTTGATCTACGTGTGTGCGATGAATCATGGATAACGTAGTGCGAAGTCGAGTTAGTTGGTTTAGGTTAGGCTACATCGCAGACATTTTGTGGGCACTGAGCAACAATATGGCTATGTCTCTCCTCAGGAGAAGGAAAACATTCCGTTACGTTTGACCTGGACCTCAGATAATATTGTAACGGACTGGTAGTTAGGTTTATATTCTGTTTGCCTGCTCTGTGTTTGTTTTGACTTATGTTCAGCTAAGTACACCATGTTAATAAGTATTGAGATGTCCTGAGGGTCAGTGAACAGGTCAGGGTGGGGCACGTGACAGTTCTAGACCAATGGCTGTGGGGTTGTGTGGGATGGCAGGCTTTCATTGGCTGATGAGTTGGCGGGTCAAGGGTGAATGAGGAAGGATAGTGAAGAATACGGTGGTGGATGTTAGGAGTGTCGGAAGTTAGGAACAAGAATGTGTCGTGTCCGTTGGACTTTAATAAAGTTACACAAAAAAGAGAAAAGTTCCCTGTCGTCTGTGAAGTGAGGAAGCTACAATATGAACGTGTTCACCGTTCAAATTCATTATTTGTCATTAAGTTGCGGTCAGCTCATCGTTCTCATAAAAATGAACATGTGAATCTGCAATCAGTATGGACATATACACTGATTTGTGCCACCTCGGACTTCCCTCTCTCTTTGTACGACGCTGCCATCGCCTTCTCTCAGCAGAGATACAACAATCTCCCATCAAAGCATTTGGAGTATGCGCTATCTCTGTCCGGATTGGAAAACAACAGATCTGGCATTTCGTGAGTGTGGTTCCCCAACTTCACTCCTCATTCTTGGTGGGGGCAGATCTCCTCGTCAGACTTGGAACACATGTGAGATACTCTCTGTCTGCTGACCCAGCCCAGTTGCCCTCAGGACTAACCATCCCCCAAGCATGCCAGGTCGCCAGTGAGGTTGACATGGTCATTCCTCCACGAACCGCAGGGGCCCCCATCCGACTTAAAATCCTCAAGGGACAAAGGATACCTGGTCCGCAGGCATTTTTCCAGCCTTTGCCCTCCTTCGGGAACTCAACCTGGAAGTCTGTGGCACGCCTAAGCTGGAGGTGAACCAACGAACTACGCCCTTGGGGTCTAATTGGCCACCCCAGAAGAATCTAGAATGACAATCCATTTGTCTCAACTACACCCAGGAGAACTGGATAATAACAATCCTTGGGTTACCCGAACCCTCTACCTGAACAGCCAGGGCTTGCGGATGATCACACGCATGCACACAGACACACACACACACTCTGGGTTAATTCTAACCAAGAACAACACGAGGGTTAAAGCACGCAAGACGAACATCCCTGCAGTCATCGCTCATCTAAGTGAGTGGGAAGTGATCAGCGGCAAGATATAAAGAAAGCAGATGCTGCAAAAGTGAGAGGATGGCTCAAGAAGGTTAGGTCTAATGAATTCATCCTCCATACAGGTCTTTACATGGATGTTTTGGGGGAGTTGTCCCATCTATCTCTCCAATTCCAGAAGGACAGCATCTCTCTGCCCACAGCTTTGGAGGCTATTGAGACTTCCGAAGAGGTACTGAAAGACATGACAAAAGGTGATGGCCGAAAGCTGAGAGCAGTGAAGGTGGAGTGTAGGTGTGGTAGCTGCAGAGGTGTAGAGCTTTCTGACACTTAAGCAGATGCTGAGGAGAGATTGAAGAGTCCCAGAGAGCAGCTCATCCATGACATTGTGGCCTGCCTTGATGAAAGGTATAAAACAGACACAATCCTCATGGCCATGTTTACACTGGACCCTAAGCACTGGCCTGAAGGTCTGACTGAGTATGGTAACGAGAAGCTCTTGCTGCTCCTAGAGCATTTCAAGGAGATACTGATGAAAAAACGGCTGCGATGTCAGCGTAATGGCAGAATGGACCCGTCTTAAGAAGATCATCAAAAGGAATTGCAGAGGTCTAAAGTGGAAGGAACTATGGGCACAGATTCTAAGTCTGAGGAGTTCCTCCAACATACTCCACATAATTGAAATAATTCAAGTCAGGCCAATGTCCACCTCTCGAGAGGACGTTTTCTCTTCTGAATCGGGTCAAAACTCACTGGCGGATCAATCTCAACACAGCACAGTGGAAGACCTAATGATTATCTCACTAGAGGGTCCAGAAGAAGAAGATGCAGCTGCTGCAGCATGTGCAGAATCTGCTGTGAAAAAATGGTTCAGCAGTGGGAAGAAAGCAAGGCGGCCCCACATAAATCCCTATGGGAAATGGCAGCTGGTCAGACCAGCAACTTCTCCAATGGCTGACAGTGACACAGATGACGACGATAATGAACTGGTGCAATTTGACAAATAAGCCACGCATGTATGTATACGTACGTATTTAGAATTTTTCTCCATAGTACATATAACTTAATAATTACTTTTTAATTTGAAAAAGAAAGATAAAAGTTCTTCTTGAATATGATTGTCTGATTTATGTTTTCGGTTTTTTGTTGAAAAATCTAAGAAAACACTTTGAATCTGTAGACTACTGCCTAATAGTCTTATTATTGCCATTTGATGGCAATTGTTCATATACTGTAAGCCTAAATAAGTGTATTTATTATTTTGAACAAAGGTTAAATGTTATTTCACAAGTTTCAAAAGGTGCCCCCAATTTTTTTCAAATGCCCCTGGATTTCAGTCAGTTGTAGCAAAAATTGCCCCCTAAAAAATATGTAAATTTTCTACCCAGCTTCCAGCCAATCTTCTCAAGGGATTCCACTGACTGTGGGGTCACTAACCTACACACTGTGTGCATCCCCACTGATCCAAACACGCTACCGACCTTCGTACGTCAGTACAAAATCCCATTAGCAGGATTTGAATCATTTCAAGACATCCTCGAAAGCCTGTTAAAGAAACAGATAATCAGGGAATGTAACTCAACCTACAATTCCCCCATTTGGACGGTGCTAAAACCAACCGGTAAGTGGCGCCTCACCGTTGCTTATCGTCCCCTGAATAAACAAGTCCCTCTTACCCCGTGGCCTATGATTCACCTGGATCATGAACTTTAAGTGATGATATCTTCTTATTGCACACTGCTTATCACATATAATGATTTCATAACTTTGTCATTATTTGGAGAAACTACATCATTATATTTGATTAGTAAATCATTTCGGATCAGTTCCATGGAAATCAAGATGAAGCAACACCTCGACACACCAAGATGTGTTCATGGGAAAAACGGTGTTCAACCATGAAAAAATCCTCCCATTGTCCACAGATGTTCTGCTACAGAAGGGTGTGGAGGTGGAGGTGGAGGTGGAGGTGTGCTCTCCCTGCCTCCGGCTCTGCAGGTGTGCACCAGAACAGAGCCAGAAAAACAAATACAGTTTGAATGATACAAATATATATTTGTTTTGGATGGTTTGGAGTTGACCTGAAGCTGCTGGCTGTCTCTGTGTCCCGCTGTGGGTTTCTCAGGAGGTGCTGAAGGTGATGTGCACCATGGATGACCACATCGTCCACGGACTGAACACCACCATGCCCACAGTTTTCATCCACGATGTGGTCATCCATGGTGCACATCACCTTCAGCATCTCCTGAGAAACCTACAGCGGGATACAGAGACAGCCAGCAGCTTCAGGTCAACTCAAAACCATCCAAAACAGCTATATATATTTTTATCATTCAAACTTTATTTGTGCTGTGGCTCTGTTCTGGTGCACACATGCAGAGCCTGAGGCAGAGAGAGCACACCTCCACCTCCACCTCCCCACCCTTCTGTGACAGAACATCTGAGGACAATGGGAGGATTTTTTCATGGTTGAACACCGTTTTCTAATGAACACATGTGGGTGTGTCCAAGGTGTTGCTTCATCTTGATTCCCATGGAACAGATAAGAAATGATTTACCAATCAAATATAATGACGCAGTATCTCAAAATAATGACTTGTTACAAACCAATAATGAGTTAATTTCTTAAATACATAATTGCTAGTTCAAAACCATTTCTCAAAACAAAGACTTTGTATATTAAAATAATGACAGAGTAAGTTATGAAATCATTATATTTGATACACAATGTGCAATAAGAAGGTATCATCACGTAAAAGCCATAGAAACAAATACAAATAAGAAGAATCAATAAAAAGGAGACAACATTGCACAAGAGCAAAAAATAATAATTAGCAATATGTAAGAATAAAAAGATGACATCGCATGTCAAAATGTGATTTAAAAGAAGTTACTGAATCTGGGAGTAAAGAAAAACAAGTGATTAAGTCTTTAAATGCAACAGACATGATTCTGTTCCAATCATTAATATTTTAAAAAGGGTTCATCAAACAATAAATAAAAACTATTTTACTGGTCATTTGTGGTATATGGACGAGCAGATGCAGTTTAGATAGTTTCTTTAAATGTTCCTGACTAAATGTTTCTCAGTTTCTTAGATTTCTGTTGCTGATACAGAGGAGAACTTAATCAAACCCCCCCCCCCCAAAAAAAGAGTGAATGTAAAAAACAGAAAAGAAAACGAAGCAACTGAGGCTGAAATATTGTGACTTTTAGTCTCTTGAGTAATCGCACAAAGAGGTTGTGCAAACAATTCGTCCGAATTGTGTCGGTTGCGTTTTTTTCTACTGGTGCGCAGTTGGCCTATAACGTTGCTTTGTTCCCAGCAGTCAGTGGCTTATTGCCCAGTCACACCCACACATATACTGTATATATACTGGTGTACGTGTTCCTCTACTGACCACTCAACCTCCAGGTTCACATTCTCTGCTTCCACATCTTCTCGTCTCTCAGGTATTTTGCATTTATAATTCTATCTGATTTGATGTGTTGGGGATTTTTCTCCATCACACACTGTGAGAGAATGTTTGTTATGATTAGGCTCCATAAACAAATAAAATTGAGTTTGGTTCAGTCCAAACTCATCTGGTTGGTTTTGGGGGTCTTGGCACATTTTTTTCTGCAAAAAATTGAAGTACAATCAAGCAGCAATCAGGTGCATTTCTGTTCAGATTTGAAAATAGGTATGTCTAAAAAGCTTTTTTTGTTCATTACAGGACAACTGTACATCGTCAGCCATGGGAAACAAACCCGGCAACACTCACCAAAGCTCCGACGACCATAGTGTTGACGACCATAGTGTTGACGATCATAGTGTTGACGACCATAGCATCGACAACAGTAACTCCGGCAACAAATTCGACAACATCACCAGCATTGGCACAATCAATGTTTCATCCCGAAGGCAACTCCAAAGCTCAAGATGCTTGATACCAGTCGAAAGCTCATCCAAAAGCTCAATCGACATCTCAAGCGATGTGCAGCTGTTCCGGACTCTGAGCCGTGCAAACCCATCAGGGAATTTGTTTGTGTCTCCGCTGAGCATCCGTTCAGCTCTGGCTATGGTCTACCTGGGAGCCAGAGGAAACACAGCCGATCAAATGGAAAAGGTACATCACACCATGTCTCTGTTACCTGTCATTCAGAGAGTCAGAGCTGTGGGACCAGTTGGTTATGATGGAGCAGACTGAACAGTGTTTCTAAACCATCTGTTCCTCTGACTCTAGATGAATCCCTGACACAAGGTCCAGTATGTGCTGCTCTCTGACAGCAGGACATTGATCTGACTGTTCAGTTCATTAAACCAGTTTGCTTTCAGAACAGAAGAACAAATCTTACAGTTTCTTACTTGTATCTTATTTTCGTCTCATCTATTAATGACTTCAGTGTTAAAAATGTGCAGATTTTAATCTGCAGTGTCTCACTCGGGTTTCTACAGAAGAAATCTCTATGAACAGATTCTGTGTGTGAATATGTAGAATTTGCAGGTGAGAGATGAGATTTTGTCGCCTTCTGATTTCTACATTTTACAGATATTTTACAAGTGGGCTGGCAGGAAAACTTCCAGAAAATGTTCTGAGGAACTGACTCTGAGATTAGCTTCCTCACCTACAGACCCTGGACTCTTAGGTGCACATCTGAAAGCATTTAAATGTCACGTGTTCATCCAAACTTCCACACAGGCCCTGTCATTCAGTTCTGATGAAGCCGTCCACGCCAAATTCAAGAAGCTGATCGAAGACATCCACTCACCATCGGTGTCATACATTCTGAAAATAGCCAATCGTCTGTATGGGGAGCAAACCGCAATGTTCCTACCTGTAAGTTTCAAATTTTTCACTTATCACAGCAGAAATGTATACTTCTTAAAAGCTTCCTTGAAAGTATAAGATGATATGTGGTTTGTGCAGCGATTCCTGGAAGCCATGTGTAAGTACTTCCATTCCGACCTGAAGACTGTGGATTTCCTCTGCGCCGTGGAGGCGAGCAGAAAGGAGATCAACACCTGGGTCGAGCAGCAGACAGAAAGTACGACTTTACACCTGAATTGAATGAAAACGGGAATAAATCTTTCTATATTGTTCTGAATTCTCAGGTTTTCTGTTACATTTCAGATAAAATAAAAGATCTCCTGAAGCCGGGGATAGTCTCTGCAGGTACGAGGCTGGTTCTGGTCAATGCCATCTACTTGAAGGCAAACTGGAAGAACCGCTTTTACAAAGCAAACACCAAAGAGATGCCCTTTAAAGTCAGCCAGGTAAAAAAACGCTTATCTATGTCCCTTAGCTCCTCAAACTAAAGTAGATAGTGACCTAATCCCAATGGAATTATTAGCTAGATAGACATTTTAATAGTTGTTTGTCTCTGTCTGTCAGACTGAGTGCAAACCAGTCCAGATGATGATCCAGATTGAGAAGCTGCCCTACAACTACATCCCTGAATACAGTCTGCAGATCCTGGAGCTGCCGTTTGAGAAGGAGGAGCTCAGCATGTTCATCCTGTTGCCTGAACAGTCCACAGACTGTTCCGACCCTCTGCTGAAGGTACACAGAGTTAAATCAATAGATTGTTTTCATATTGAGAAGCTCAGATAAAAGCTGCTGGTCACTCCCTGTCGAGCACCTAACAGCAGACAGACAAAGATGGAGACCAAAATGGTAAAACTACTACATGTGTATAATATGCATCTTACAACTGACCAGCCTGTGCAATGTTATTTGTCTTTAACAGACACTGTGTTTACTAAACAACTGAAGTTTAGCTAAAAGGAGGCAACAGCAACTCAGTCGATTAATGTTTTTTTTGGCGGTGGAATAAACAACAAGATGGAGAATATCCCTTGTACTGCACTTATTAATGCCTACCACCAGTTGGTGTTATCAGATGTTAGTGACCACCAGCAGATGTTAGGGACATAACTTCTGTTGTGTACCTTAGCGTCATCACATGTTTCAGCCTTTTAATCACAAGACACCCTCTTCTTAGTTTTTAGAGATGTGAAAAAAATGTATTTGCTCTGTTCCAGCTGGAGATGGAGCTGACGCTGGAGATGCTGAATGAATGGACTGACAGGAAAAACATGGACGTCCAGTCAGACATCCACGTTCACCTGCCAAAGTTCAAGCTGGAGGAGGACTACGACCTGAAGGAGCCTCTGTCCGAGCTGGGCATGACAGACGTGTTCTGCCCGTCAAAGGCCGACCTGTCTGGCATGAACGGTGAAGCAGGACTCTTCCTGTCTACGGTGATTCACAAGGCCTTCATGGAGGTGAACGAGGAGGGCACGGAGGCGGCTGGGGCCACAGCAGCCATTGGATTAGATAGATGTATGTTGAGGGTGAAACCCTTCACAGCAGACCACCCCTTCCTCTTCTTCATCAGGCACAATCAAACCGGGGCCATCTTCTTCCTTGGCAGGTACGCGTCTCCTCAGTAGACAGAACCAGGGCAGGAAGATATTCAAATGAAAGCTTAATCCTTTCAATCTGGGTTTTATTTTTGGGGCTTTATGCTAATTAGCATGATTTTTTCTTCTGTTTTTGCACTGAAATTGTAGAGGAAGATATTAATTAATGAAAAGGGCTTAATCCTTTAAATGGGGGCTTTACTTTCTGGGATTTAGGCTATTTAGCTTGGTTTTTACTTCTGTTTTTGCACTGAAATTATAGATGAAGATATTAATTAATAAAGAATAGTTTTGATCCAACAATGATTTGTGTGTTGATTTTGGAAAGACAATTTCTGGAGTTTGTGTTTCACATGTGAAGAAGCAGCATGAGATTGTCCGGGTCAGTCTTGTTCACAACAACAGAAGCTGTCCAATATTGAATGTGGTTAAAATGGTTCTAATAAGTGAGATATTAAAGGGGACATATTATGAAAAATCCACTTTTGTAGTGCTTCTACATGTTAATGTGGGTATCGGGCATGTCAACCGTCCCAAAAACTCTTGCAAAAAACAACTCCCGCGATTTGTTGTGGTTCCTCTATGTAAGAAACTATACGATAGAGTGCGTCGAATGGGAATACGACCAGAATTTACATCATAGTCAGTCTACATGGCATAGCCCCCCCCTCCCCCCGGAGGCGGAGATCTGGTGGAGGAGGAGACCGGGTTACGTTACAAGCCATAGCACGCTCCTCAGCTCGAGGCGGCAGGTGTTACCTGGGAAGCTAGCCGAGGGGGACGCTAACCAGCCGGTGAGCGGGGTGAGAGGCGGAGATCTGGCCGAGAAGCAGAGCCTGCGTCGGGGTAAGTCATGAGCCCAAGCCCCCTCCTCAGCTCGGGCTCGCTGGATGATGTCGTCGGGATGCTGGCTCCATGTCAGCAGCTCGCTTCTGGTGGACCTGTCGGTGTTTGTTTACGGTTAGCAGCAGGGAGCTAACGCTAGCTTGCTGTTAGTTTGTGTTTAAAGTTGCAGCACTTTCTGGAATGGCTGCTTGTGCACGTTTTTACAGCAGTATTGCATGTGGCAGCCCACCCGGGAAGCAGCGGAGATCTGGCCGAGAAGCAGAGCCTGCGGTCGGGGTAAGTCACATGCCCAAGCCCCCTCCTCAGCTCGGGCTCGCTATGTGATGTCGGGTTGCTGGCTCCATGTCAGCTGCTCGCTTCGGGTGGACCTGTCGGTGTTTGTTTACAGTTAGCAGCAGCCGCCTGACTGATATCCCCACAGGGGAGCGTTTGCAGTGCATGTCTCTGGCGCAGTGAGTGTCTTCAACTAGAAAAGCTGTTGTTTTGTTTCAGTAATTGAGGGTGACATGTAAGCTAGGTGGATTTAGTCTCATAGCAATTAGTGCCCGGCTTGCAGCTGGCTGCTCTGTGGCGGGTTGGATCCCGGCTGTACCCGGGCGGCACACTGCGAGGCTGGCGATGCTCCCGCTGACTTCACACACTTGAGAGCCGGACACGTCTCACCGGCTAAGGGTCCCCTACGTCTGCAGGGTATGTCTCATTTTCATCATTGATCATTATCGATCTGTGACAAATCTCGATCTGTGACAAATCTCCAGCCTGTGTGTCCCCTGTGTGTGTCCCCTGTGTGTGATGCAGGCTGGAGATTTGTAAACACACATATCTAATGCATGTATTTAAATAAAGTACATCTTTATCAGAAGATGTAGTAGTTTGAAAATTGTAGCTACAATTAAGATACACAACAAACGGATACAGACATATATGTGTAGGAGAGTGACTTAAAATGATTTTAACAACCTTAAATATGCTAAGGGGAGATTTAAGACGGGAAACTGGATGTGTGTGCGTGTGTCTAACCCTAACCCTTAATAATGATTAAGAAGTGAACCAGCATAGTTTATAATCAGAAAGTATGCATGCAGTTTATAGTTTTTAATATTAATTAAATCTGAAAAGCAATAGTATAAATTGCACTTAAGCCCACTTCAGAAAAGTTTGTTATTCACCACTGTGTCACTCTCCATTGTTTTATGACCTGAAAATACACATTAAAACAAAAAAGAAGACAAAAAACAGTCCCATGACTTCTGATTTCCTAACTGTGTCAACTCCCCTTCCAATAGACTGAAGTTCTCCATTTGCTCATATAGAGGAAATGGAAGAAGTAGATAAACTGGAAATAAATACAACTGCATAAAACAAATCAAAAGGCATCAAATAGAAACGGGGTCAGCACCAGGTCACAAAATGTAGATATTAAAACACACTTTGAATTTCTTATACAGTTGAATAGTTTGTCATTTAATGGCCCTAGAGTGGTGACTCTATATCTATACTCACTGTTTCCTAAGTACTTTAAATAAAAGTGGAAGCAAAGGTTCAGGTGATGGGCTCATTTAAGGAAGCTCTGCTAAAGGCATCACCGCTCTCTTGTGAGTATTGTCTGGCACCAGAGAGATTATAGTGTGTAATTCTCCTCAGTAATAGAAACGTTGCAGAAAGGATCCAGGAAATAAAATAATAAAGTTACTGGAGGGGTGTGCAAGTAAAATGAGCAGTTCACTGACAAACAAAAATCACAGGTCAACAAACAAACAGAGGTATGTGAATGACCTAAACAGCAATAAAAGACAATTATAAGATAATAAATAGACATTTGTTAATCATTTAAAAATCATTAAGGATGTTTTATTAGATAAACTTCATGTAATAAAACGTCCTGTACATTAGTGGTGATGAAAGTAAAGTGTAAAAGTATGACATAGAACCGCCTCGCCTTATTCACTGACACTACCTCATTGTCACCGGGCGGTGGCGGTAGTGAGACCGCTCGGGCGTGAAACCACCGCAGAAGAAGAAATGGAGGGAGGCAGGTCCTGATGGAGTGACGCGTGGAGGTGAAGAACTGGTGAAGAACATCTGTTAATCAACACACGGACGTTCACCTCCTTCTCCACCGGTGTGCGGATCAGTCCTAGCCGACACCTGCTCCTCTTCTCGGGGAGAATCAGCTGCTTTATTATTATTACTAGTAATAGTAATAGTAGTTATAGTAGTAGTAGAACTAGTAGTAGTATACTGTGTTGTGGAAAATTCCACTGATCATTGTCTAAGGTATTGGAAATCCCCTGATTAGGTGTCTCACTGCTATGACCTTGATAAACAGGATGGAACCCTTATTTGGTGATATTTTTCTTCCAACTGGTACCACGGACGGAAGGACACAGCAGATAAGACAGAGGATGACCTCATGTCTTTGATGTCTTCTTTTTTCATATCATGTCTTATGAAACACCTCTTTGTATAAGTTCTGGCTTTTGTGAGCTTGCGCTCAGTTGTTCCATTTTGAGCACCCATGCTTGTTGTGTAAACGCTGCAGAGCTTACTATTATAAAGATTAAATGGCAACTCCAGGCTTTAGAGTGGGTCCCCGGGCTCAGCTGGTGCTGGAGATTTTTTTCTCCCATGTATTTTATTTTTCCCGAACAAAAATTGTGGGACATTTCTAGGCATTTTTTCTATACTGTAAAGTGCCTACAAGTGTCCCATATATTTCTTACCTTACACAAAGACTGAGAATCATTTTATGTCACGTAAAATAATTACGTGACATATAATACAAAGATAAAGCAAAAAAAGAACAGTGATGTTTGTAATCAGAATGTATTCATGCAGTTTATAGCAGAATTAAAAACTGAAAAGCAATAGTATAAATTGCACTAGAGCCCACTTCAGAAAAAGGTGGCCCAAATGATTCTGTGCTGTTTGTTATTCACCACTGTGTCACTCTCCATTGTTTTATGACCTGAAAATACACATTAAAACAAAAAAGAAGACAAAAAACAGTCCCATGACTTCTGATTTCCTAACTGTGTTAACTCCCCTTCCAATAGAATGAACTTCTCCATTTGCTCATATAGAGGAAATGGAAGAAGTAGATAAACTGCCCTTAAACGCTGGTTGCTGTTACGCATTTGGGACAGGAATACTAAGGGGTTGTGCTCTGAATACACAACCACAGGCAGTGGAATGGAACCGACATAGACCTCGAAGTGTTGAAGGGCTAGGAGTAAAGCTAATGCTTCCTTCTCAATAGTACTGTAATTAAGTTAATCTTTGTTGAATTTCTTAGAGAAGAAACAGACCGGGTGATCCACATCATTAACATCCTCCTGCAGCAGCACCGCCCCAGCCCTGTGACCACTGGCATCAACCTCAAGCTTGAAGGGCAGTAGAAAGTCTTGGGAAGAAAGAACAGGTGCGCTACTGAGAAGAGCCTTAGCAGATTCAAGAGCTTCCTGACAACAAGTAGTCCACACATAGGGTTTAGAGGGACTGGACAGGGTAGTGAGGGGAGCAACAATATCAGCAAAGTTTCTGCAGAATCCACGATAGTAGTAGGAGTCAGGGGCACCTGCCAATACCCCTTTAGTAGGTCAAGTTTTGTTACAAACTTTGCAGAACCCACACGATCAATACAGTCCTCCATCCGAGGCAGTGGAAAAGAATCTGGTTTGGTGACAGCATTAAGCTTTCTAAAATCATTACAAAATCTGAAACTTTGATCAGACTTTGGCACCAACAAGGATGGAGAACTCCACGCACTGGAGCTAGGCACAGCAAAAACATTCTGGAGGAGATACTCAACTTCCTGCTGCATTATGGCTTGTTTAGTAGGGTTCACTCTGCAAGCATGTTGTTTTGTGGGTTGGTGCTCACCAACATCAATATCAAGGCAAAGGACATGGGTCTGTGTGGGGATATCACCAAACATTTTAGAATAACTATGTTTGGTGAACCACATCGTCACGAGCTGGCTCAGCCAAATGTGACAGAAACTCCTCCAGTTTGAACAAAATTTCTGAATTCTTCAGGCGAGCACAGGGAACTGAAAGTCGTCCTTCAATCATTTCATCCTGCTGGGGGGTGGTACCCCAACCACAGAAACAGGGACTATGGAGGACATGTCGTTACTGCGGGAGAAATACTGTTTAACATGTTTACATGACATACCCCTGATTTCTTCAGTCGAGCAGGGGTTTTAATCACATAATTAGTGTCACTTAACGAGCGGTCCACGACATAGGGACCATAACATTTTGCCTGTAGGCCAGAACCACTAACTGGTAACAAAACCAGAACCTTATCACCAGACTGGAACTTTCTCGACACAGTTTTCTGGTCATATCTGTTTTTCATCTTGGACTGAACAGAAGCAAGAGACTGTCTAGCTGTTTCACAAGCATGGTACAACTTCTCTTTGAAAGCGCTGACATAATCTAGAATGTTGTGAGCCACATTTGGTTTGCCAGCCAGCCACTTTTCTCTGAGTAAACGCAACGGACCGCGCACTGTGTGCCCGAAAACAAGATCAGCCGGACTAAAACCTAGGGATTCTTGCGTGGTTTCCCGCACGGCAAACAGCAGCAGTGGCAGGCCCTCATCCCAGTCCCTACTGGATTCAAGGCAGTACTTACGAAGCATGGACTTTAATGTTTGGTGAAATCTCTCAAGCGCGCCTTGGCTCTCAAGGTGATAAGCACTGGAAGTACGATGTTTAACAGACAACTGGGACATTACTTGAGCAAAGATTTTTGACATAAAGTTGGAGCCTTGGTCACTCTGGATATGCTTAGGTATTCCAAATGTGGTAAAAAATTTCACCAGTGCTTTTATAATAGCCTTTGTCTTTATTGTGCATAAGGGCAAAGCTTCAGGATATCGAGTGGCAGCACACATCATAGTGAGGATATACTGGTTGCCAGATTTAGTTTTTGGAAGTGGTCCCACACAATCAATCACGACATGCTCAAACGGTTCTGCTATTACAGGGATAGGGTGTAAGGGTGCACAAGGGACCATTTGGTTAGGACTTCCCACTAGCTGGCAAATATGTCATGATCAGCAAAATGCTGCCACTTCGGATTTCAATCCCGGCCAGAAAAAATACCTGAGGATGCGCCGATATGTTTTGGAAATGCCCAAATGTCCTGACAGACTATGATCATGGGCTAAACTCAACACTTGAACACGAAAGGGGGTTGGCACAACTAGTTGTCGGATTGTACTGTGGTCACTGTCAGGCCCAGAAGACCACCTCCGCATGAGGACACCATCATCAAAGAAGTAAGTGCCAAACCTCCCTTCTGTTTTCAGAAGCTGCAGACAAACTACTAACTAAGGTACATTCACTCTGTTGGGCCTTAATCAATTCTACTTGGTCCACAGACAAAGACAAATCTGGAACCGTCCACATGTGGTCATACGTTTTTTCCAATGTTGTTCTTGTTGTTGGGGCTTCACCCAAAACAGAACTATCTACCACAACATTATCCTGTACCATGAAAGTATCAGAAAGATGCACCACATCATCTAGTTTCCGAGCCCTGGCACGCGTAACGGCGCACGCAGGAAAAATGGAGGGTGAGTCACATTTTACCACGGTGGGGATTTCAACAACTTCGGGGGAGGGGAACACTTTTACTCCTGCAACATCATTCCCGAGAATTAAGTCAACCCCCTGTATTGGCAACTTGGATCGCAACCCAACTCGCACAAGGCCAGACACAATAGGAGAGGACAGCTGCATAGTATGAAGTGGCACACGTAAAACACTCATTTTAACCCCCAAATCAGTATGTCTGTGCCACAGTTCGCTTCGAAACAGGTAACACACCAGCCCGAATGACAGAATGTTTCGCACCGGTGTCCCTTAATATTTTAATGGGCACAGGGCTAGCTCCACCCTCGGGTATAACCACATAGCCATCTGAGATGAACGGTTTAAAATCAGCATCAACTTCATTATCCTGTTCTATCTGAGCCACCATGTGATTTACTCCAGGTACTGTTTGAAACAGCTCGATAGCAGAGGGACTGTCTGACCTCTTAATCTGATCTTTCTTTTTCAACAGCGGACAATCAGCAATAAAATGTCCACTTTCATGGCAGTAGAAACATGCACGCCTATCACGTGAAACTGGTGACTGGCGCCTGGGACTCCGGGGTGATTTTTGTCTTTCCCCTACAACTGCCCCATCACGGGACACGTGAGGAAAACACATTCTTATGGGTTAGGGCAAATTCATCAGTCATTGGACTGTGTCATTGCCTTGGCCTCCGCATCTTCCCCCAGTATCCACATGACGTTCTGGAAACACCCCCTTCTCCCCTAGTTCTTCAACCAAAATTAGTTTTAAGTCTGCTTTTTTTGCATTTAAAAAAGGTACTTGAACCCCAAAAAAATCTGCCACAATTAATAAATCTGCTTTCTTACATTTATCCAGCTTTCTATCGAGGGATCTGTGGCAAAATCGTCTAATTGAAAACCCATCCTATTAACATGAACAACCAACCGGCAACACATTTGTGTTACGACCCTGCCTAGGGGAAATTACAGTCGCAACATGGTACAAGAGTCCCCCCCCGCCCTCCTTGCCCCGCCCCCAAGAACCAGCAACAACAATTAACAGCCCGTTTGTGTTTATTGACTCTTTTGCTTCAGGGTGGGCTAACAGCAAAACAATAAACAGAAAACAACCCTAAGGCGAAACAACCTAAACTTCCCTACTCAAAATTAAGGAAATCAAAAGACATCGTACTGATCCAACTCCTCACCAAACAAAACAGGAGAAAACATGGCTTGAACAGAAATGCTACCCACCCCTACCAAGAACAGGCTGTTACAAAAGAACAGTTTACAGAGTGCTGCACAAGGTGAGTCCGGCTGGAGGTCTGGCTGGCAGTGGCAAAAGGAGAGAGATCGCAGGAGCTGTGGGAACCGTCCTCCTATCCTTGCCGCTTGGGCTGGAACCAATCAGCTCCCTGTAAACACATCCACCCACTCATCCACTAGAAGAGACACACCTGAAACACATCACACAATCATGACAGCAGAGAGGCAGAGAGAGAGAGAGAGAGAGAGAGAGAGAGAGAGAGAGAGAGAGGTCAACACAACCTCAAGGTTGTAACACAGTATATGTGTGGGTGTGACTGGGTACTGAGCCACTGACTTCTGGGAATAAAACAACGTTACAGGCCAACTGGCACCAGTGGAAAATAACGCAACCGACACAATTCTGAGGTAATGTTTGCACAACCTCTTTGTGCAATGGCTAATGAAGCGATGATGAAGTGTATTCATTTATCTTTATCGCTTTTACTTAGAATCTCAAACACAACTTGTATTTATATACGTTGTTTATTTTGTACAGCCTGTTTTTATGCTGCCCTTGTGAAGCACTTTGCAACATATGTTATGAAAAGTGCTCTATGAACACAGATTATTAATATTATTAATATTACTATTCATCGTGCATCTTTCAAATGTGAACAACGAAGAAAAACCTTCTTGTATGGAGCTGCATTCTTGCCAAAACAGAAGTACAGAATGCTTTGATTTGCCACACAAACATGCAAACAACCGTGTGAATCTGTGATTGTGATGACCGAGACTGAAATATAAACCTCCAAAGTGTCCCTTCTAGAGTTTCCTCCACAATGCATCTCTTGTCCTCCATGCGTCACACAGGTGATGGAGGCCCATCTGAGCAGAGACCAAGCTATCAAGGCCTGTACAGCCAAAACATCTGTGGTGATGGGACCTCTGGGTGACGACCTGGCAGTCATCAAACAACTCAGGAAGGAGCAGACCAAAGTACGTCCTGTTTTTTATATAAAAAAACACATTATATATATTATATATATATATTCTGACATTAAATGTTTACAGCGCTTTGCCTTCACCGCCGGTAGTTGAGTCAGGACTGATAAGAACCAATCAGGAAGTGAATGTTGATGACTGGGTCATTGTTTTCAAATGCCTGCGTCTTTGTCGTCCACACCACAACAGTTTTCAAACTAAAACGGGGGCCGGGGCATTTCCACACTTCACCATTTAGGTGAGCAATAACTTGGGAGTAGTGTAAAGTAGTCACAGTGAAGCATTTTGTATAACTGTCGTGTGGATGTAGCCTGAGACGTCCACCTTGTGACATTGTTTATTAGTAGTGGTTTAAAATTGTTGCAACAAAAACAGTGATAAAGTCTGTTTCACAAACTGAAGATTTGGACTTTTAAACAAAGTGATGAAAAGGAGAGTCTAATGGAACACACTATTGAGCATTATGGGAAATGGAAGATCTTGTTTTTTAATGGTTTGTCCCATACTAGAGACTAAAAGTCACTATTTCAGCCTCTGTTGCTTCGACTTCTTTTTTGTTTTTTTAAGTTCTCCTCTGTATCAGCAACAGAAATCTAAGACACTGAGAAACATTTATTATGGAGAATTTAAAGAAACTATCTGACCTGCATCTGCTCTTCCAAATACCACAAATGACTAGTAAAATAGTTTCTATTAATTTTTTGATTAACCCATTTTTATTAAAATATTAATGATTGGAACAGAATCATGTCTGTTAAATTGAAAGAGTAATCACTTGTTTTTCTTTACCCCCCAGATTCAGTAACATCTTTTAAATTACATTTTGATAAGTGATGTCATCTTTTTATTCTTACATATTGCTTTAATTATTATTTTTTGCTCTTGTGCAATGTTGTCTTTGTATTGATTCTTATTTGTATTTGTTGTTATGGCTTTTACGTGATATATTCTTATTGCACATTGTGTATCAAATATGATTTCATAACTTACTTTGTCATTACTTTAAAAGTCATTGTTTGGAGAAATGGTTTTGAATTAGCAATTATTTATTTAAGAATTTATCTCTTTATTGGTTTGTAACAAGTCAATATTTGGAGACACTACATCATTATATTTGATTAGTAAATGATTTCTCATCAGTTCCATGGAAATCAAGATGAAGCAACACCTCATTTGACACAAGCTCACAAGTATCAAGTAATGTTATTCATTGTAGAGTTTGAAAGGGACTGTTTACTTTGTGTCTTTTTAAATCTTAACCCTACTCAATGTAAAATTCATATGGGTAAAATGTCAGTTTTCAAATTATTGACAGGCAAGCAGTTATTTTTATTCTTGATGTGGTTGTGGTTGTGCATAAGTAGAACACAATGTCTTTATTGTCATTGCACAACAGCATCATGACATTTATATGCAAACATAAAAGCAAAATAATCATAACACACAACACACACACACAAGCTGAGGTTAATTAAACACCTAAAATATGACATACAGTGCCTTGCATAAGTATTCACCCCCCTTGAACTTTTTCCCATTATGTACTGTTACTAACTGGAATTCAAATAGACTTAAATAAACTTTTTCCCGTTTGATCAACAAAACATGCATAGTACTTTGGAGGTGCAAAATAAATTTTATTGTGACACAAACAATAATGAGAACAAAAAAGTTGACATCTGTTGGGTGCATAAGTATTCACCCCCCTGTGTCAATACTTGGTAGAACCCCCTTTCGCTGCAATTACAGCTGCAAGTCTTTTGGGGTATGTCTCTACCAGCTTTGCACATCTAGAGATGGAAAGGTGTGTCCATTCTTCTTGGCA
Organism: Pleuronectes platessa; assembly: GCF_947347685.1. Taxonomy (NCBI): domain Eukaryota; kingdom Metazoa; phylum Chordata; class Actinopteri; order Pleuronectiformes; family Pleuronectidae; genus Pleuronectes; species Pleuronectes platessa. Next base: position 26,087,199 of record NC_070634.1, read on the forward strand.
AAAAAGATGAAGCTCAGTCAGATTGGATGGAGACCGTCTGTGAACCGCAATCTTCAAGTCTTGCCATAGATTCTCTATTGGATTGAGGTCTGGGCTTTGACTGGGCCATTTTAAGACATTAACATTCTTTAATCCAAACCATTCCTTTGTAGCTCTGGCTGTATGTTTAGGGTCATTGTCCTGCTGGAAGATGAACCTCCGCCCCAGTCTCAAGTCTTTTGCAGACTGCATCAGATTTTCTTCAAGGATTTCCCTGTATTTGGCTCCATCCATCTTTCCCTCTATTCTGACCAGTTTCCCTGTACCTGCTGAAGAGAAGCATCCCCACAGCATGATGCTACCACCACCATGTTTCACTGTTGGGATGGTGTGCTCAGGGTGATGGGCACTGTTGGGTTTTCGCCACACATAGCGTTTTGCATTGAGGTCAAAAAGTTAATTTTGGTCTCATCTGACCAGAGCACCTTCTTCCACATGTTTGCTGTGTCTCCCACATGGCTTCTGGCAAACTCCAAACGGGATTTTTTATGGATCCCTTTCAACAATGGCTTTCTTCTTGCCACTCTTCCATAAAGGCCAGATTTGTGGAGTAGACGACTAATAGTTGTCCTGTGGACAGATTCTCCCACCTCAGCTGTGGATCTCTGCAACTTCATCCAGAGTAACCATGGGCCTCCTGGTTGCTTCTGATTAATTTTCTCCTTGTCCGACTCTTCAGTTTGGGTGGACGGCCTCCTCTTGGTAGGTTTGCGGTTGTGCCATATTCTTTCCATTTTCTTATGATGGATTTTATGGTGCTCAGAGAGATGTTCAAAGCTCTGGATATTTTTTTATAACCTAACCCTGCTTCATATTTCTCCACAACTTTATCCCTGACCTGTTTGGTGAGCTCCTTGGTCTTCATGATGCTGTTTGTTCAGTAATGATCTCCAACAAACTCTGAGTCCGTCACAGAACAGGTGTATTTATACTGAGATTAAATTGCAGACAGGTGGACCCTATTTACTAATTATGTGACTTGCAAATGTGACTTGTGAATGCAATTGGTCGCACCAGATCTTTGTTAGGGGTTTCACAGTAAAGGGGGTGAATACATATGCACTCAACACTTTTCAGATTTTTATTTGTAAATAATTGTGAAATCCATGTAATATTTCCCCCCACTTCCAAATGATGCACTATTTTGTGTTGGTCCATTACATAAACTCACGATGAAATAAATTTTAATCTGTGGTTATACCATGACAAAATGTAGAAAAGTCCAAAGGGGGTGAATACTTGCCTCGGCGAGGGTATTGCACCTAGTACAGTAAATATTTGCAGAGGCATCATGCCACATTAAATCCATTGGTTAGTGTGTGAGTTCCTGTCAGAGGGACAGGTGATAGATGGGTATCAGTGTGACAAAGTTCAGGTCAAACGCTTCGAGGTAAATAGTTTTGGTTTTTGGCCTTATCTGCAACGTCTATGTGAGATGTATGCAAATTCTTCCAGCTTATCGGCTGAATCTGTGGGGGATATGCTGATCTGTCACAAAATAGATATGATGGTGACAGGTTTATCTAACAAATACCTCAGAGAATTTAAAACTGGCAGAGCTAAAGAACAGTTGGTGACACATTGATGCTACGAGAGCTTTGCCAGAACTTGTGTTACTTCAAAGAAGGAGGAAGATGATGCCACGGAACAGTACAGCCTTACTTAACACATGAATTCCAAAACTTCTGTGAACTTATACACACTTATGAAATCCTACTACACAAAAGCTAAATGCAACCAGGAGAAATAGTTCCAAATGTCACACACCCATGTGTTCAATCTGTTTTCTAAAAAAAAAAACTTCTGAGACTCATCACTGTTGAAAAGCTGTTGTTTTTAAATAAAATAAATACAGTTTTCCCTTTTGTACGTGTTACATTTTGTCCCTACACACATAAGCACACTCCCAAACCAAGTAACACAAGCACATTCACATCACAACCCTCTCACCAATTTGTTTCCACTTTCCCTTTTGACCCGGCCATTGTATCATAAAGACAAACACCATGTTAATAAGTGCATAATTTATTTATTGGCATCACAAACATCATTCATTCATTTATTCAATTTAAAGCTTCAAACACCAAAGCAATGGTGTCATTATAATTATATTTACATTTACATTTAATGTCCACTTGATGGCGCAGTAGAGCAGATGAAGCACCATGAAGCGTCAGCACACGATTGAACCAATTGGAGGGAAAGCTTCAAAGCTTCATGAAGCTTCATCTCGCCACAACAAACAACAACAAACAACAACAACAAGGACCGTTAGCTAGCTGCTGAGCGGTGTCGGCTAACAGTATCCAGCTGCTGATGCGTGAGAGCGGCCACGTACCTTCCGGGTCAACTCGGTGAAAGCAGCAGATTCTCCCCGGGGAAGAGGAGCAGGTGTCGGCTTGGACTGATCCACACACCGATGGAGAAGGAGGAGAATGTCCGTGTGTTGATAAACAGATGTTCTTCACCTCCACACGTCACTCCATCAGGAATTGCCTCCCTCTTTTTTTCGTATCAGCAACAAAAATCTAAGACACTGAGAAACATTTATTCAGGAACATTTAAAGAAACTATCTGCTCGTCCAAATACCACAAATGACCAGTTAAATTGTTTCTATTAATTTATTGATTAACCCTTTTTTATTAAAATATTAATAATTGGAACGGAATCATGTCTGTTTAAAGACTAATCACTTGTGTTTCTTTACCCCCAGATTCAGTAACTTCTTTTAAATCACATTTTGAAACGTGATGTTCTCTTTTTATTCTTACATATTGCTAATTATTATGTTATGCCCTTGTGCGATGTTGTCTCCTTTTTATTGATTCTTATTATTTGTATTTGTTGTTATGGCTTTTACGTGCTAATATCTTCTTTTTGCACATTGTGCATCAAATATTATGATTTCAGAAATTTGTATAATATAATTCTGGCATCATGTTTCTGAGTCAGAAAGTATGTTTCCATCCATCTGCTCTTATCTGTTTTCAAGTTGTGCATCAAACATTATTTTGCATGGAAACCCCAAAAAGTAAAAATATCACAGTAGGTTTTAGACTTAGCTTTTGTTTAGACTTGTGTATCAATAACAAAATGCAACAAGGTGCAATGGAAACAACGTTTGGGAGAATCGATCATGAATTTAATAAAACATATGATTTCCACACACGCATTGAAACCAAAACATCAAATCACCTGCATATGAGGAAACTAATATTCACCTCAGACAAAAAGTTTATTTAAACACGTCTGTCCATGTTAGTATTATTATTATTACTAGTAATAGTAATAGTAGTTTTGGTAGTAGTACAACTAGTAGTAGTAGTTATTGTAGTAGTAGTAGTATACTGTTAAAAGGAGCAAACCTAGTATCTGTTCCTGCAGCTCCTTTGTTATCAGAAGTAAACTGAGACGTGCCACAGTGGTGAAAATAGAGGGGTTGCATAATGTGACGGTGTGTGAACATTTTCTGGAGCAAGTGTGTGTTCCTGCAGCTATTTTACAAATCATAAACCAGCACAGAAAGAAAAGCAACACATTGAAAGATATACAACAAATCAGATTTATTCAACTATCGTTTATTAATTCAAAATAGTTCAATTTTGACTGTCAGTATGATCTACTATGATCTATGGTATACAGTTTGTTGTCTCATGTTAGGAGTTTGTTGCAGATGTTGAACGACCTCAACCTCCTCAGGAAGTTGAGCCGGCTCTGACCCTTTTTGTAGATTGCATCCACATTTGCTGACCAGTCCAGTTTATTGTCCATATGGACTCCTAAATGTTTGAAGGTGTTTACCACCTCCACACTGACCCCCTCGATGGAGACTGGGAGCAGATGAGGCTGAGACCTCCTAAAGTCCACCACCATCTCCTTGGTCTTAGTGGTGTTCAGCTGCAGGTTGTTAAGTGTACACCACTGCACACAGTTATCCACCTGGCTTCTGTACTCCCCCTCCTGGCCATCTCTGATACATCCCACAATAGCAGAGTTGCAGAGAACTTCTGGATGTGGCATGACTTCGAGTTTTAGTTAAAGTCAGATGTGTACAGGGTGAACAGGACTGGTGAGAGCACAGTCCCCTGTGGAGCGCCGGTGCTGCACAACACAGTCTCAGAGACACAGTCTTTCAGCCTGACGAACTGTGCTGTCTCTGTCAGGTAGTCAGTGATCCAGGATACCAGGTGGACGTTCACACCCATCTGCAGGAGCTTGTCACTCAGTCGAAGGGGCTGGATGGTGTTAAAGGCACTGGAGAAATCAAAGAACATGATTCTCACAGCACATTTCCCCTTGTCTAGATAAGAGTGTGCCCTGTAAATGAGGCAGATGATGGCATCTTCCACGCCCACCTTCTCCTGCTAGGCAAACTGCAGTGGGTCGAGTGCATGGCCAACCTGGGGTCTGAGGATGTGAAGAAGCAGTCGTTCCATAGTCTTTGAGATGTGTGATGTCAATGCGACTGGCCGGAAGTCATTCAGCCCACTGGGGTGTGGCTTCTTTGGAACAGGAATGAGGCAGGATGTTTTCCACAGTGCAGGGACCTTCCCCAGTTGGAGGCTCAGATTGAATATATGCTGCAGCAGCTCACCCAGTTCCACAGCACATGTCTTGAGAAGTCTTGGACAGACCCCATCAGGGCCGGCTGCTTTCCTAGGGCGCAGTCTCCTCAGCTCTCCTGTGACCTGCTCCGTAGTGATATGGGGAGGGGGGAGGGGGGAGCTCTGTGTGATCGCCTAAGGGAGGGGTGCAGCTGTGTGGAATGGAAGAGGGCTGGAAGCTGGAGGGAGTGGGGCCACACTGGCTGTAGTCCGAGCAGGGGGCAGGGGGTGATCTCGGGGATAGAGCTGCTTATTCAGTTTAACAGGAAAAAACGGCATGTCTCTGACTCAACCATCGAGGAGTAGTAACGCTCTAAAGACAACATGATATTTGAAATTGTATACGGACCAGTGGCTCTCAGAGGGTTAACAGAAGACATCTGCAGTAATAAAGTTAATTATTTATTAAAATAAACCAAAAACGTTAGGGTTAGTTTGTGGCACCCAGAGAACACAAAATTCGTATTGGTTCCACAATATGGACCACACATTGCCTGGAGAAAAGGAAGAATGTGATTGCTCAGTGCTGTAAATTACTCACAAACAGGCGCCTGCTTGTTAGATAGATAGATAGATAGATAGATGGATACTTTATTAATCCCGAGGGAAATTCAGATCATCCAGTGGCTTGTACACTTAACACATCACTGACATATATACATAAATCACATAAATAACATACATCACATACGGAGAGCATATATACAGATACAGGAATGGAATGCAATGATGTGATTCTGTCAGTCACCAGTAGGACGCTGGCAACAACAGACTGGTAGAACATGCGTAGGAGTTTGTTGCAGATGTTGAACGACCTTTGTATGTTGAAATTTGTATGCTCCTCAGTGCATCTTCTCCTATTCTGATTCCATGATAAACTTTGAAAGCATGAGAGATTTAATATTTTCACCATAACTCCTGCACACAGTCAGTGCTGAATTCATTTTGAATGCAACGTATAATTCGTTTTCTTTTGCATGATTTTATTTAATCGTCTTTTATTTATTTAATTTACTTAGGGATCAAAATTCAAACTAGTTTGCTGTAACTGTGGCCGAATTGCTCACAGAGGCTGAGTCCTTTATGTCATTACTCTGGAAATTTGAAGAGATTAGAGGCATAAAGAGAGCAAGTTGCTTGAAAAAAGGGTTTTAAATCATCAACAATGTGTATACATAAAACTTCCTTGTAAGATTTTCAGTAAAAGTGATAAAGAATAATAAATTAACTTTATCAGAGTCTTTCCACAAAGAGATTGTACAAACATTTTTTCAGAATTGGGTCAATTTTGTTTTTTTCCACTAGTGCCAGTTGGCACCAGTGGACTGCTGGGAACAAAACAAGGTTATGTTCCCAGCAGTCAGCGGCTTATTGCCCAGTCACACCCTCACATATACTGTATATATACTGGTGTACGTGTTCCTCTACTGACCACTCAACCTCCAGGTTCACATTCTCTGCTTCCACATCTTCTCATCTCTCAGGTATTCTGAGTTTATAATTCTATCTGATTTGATGTGTTGGGATTTTTTCTCCATCACACACTGTGAGAGAATGTTTGTTATGATTAGGCTCCATAAACAAATAAAATTGAGTTTGGTTCAGTCCAAACTCATCTGGTTGGTTTCGGGGGTCTTGGCACATTTGTTCTGCAAAAAATTGAAATACAATCAAGAAGCGATCAGGTGCATTTCTGTTCAGATTTGAAAATAGGTATGTCTAAAAAGCAGTTTTTGTCATTACAGGACAACTGTACATCCTCAGCCATGGGAGGCGGTGGCAGCACAAACAGCTACAGCTACAACAGCGGCAGCAACCAATCATTCTCTAGACCAGTCCGAAGCTCAAACCAAATTGGAGGCGATGTGCAGCTGTTCCGGAATCTGAGCCATGCAAACCCATCAGGGAATATGTTGGTGTCTCCGCTGAGCATCACTTCAGCTCTGGCTATGGTCTACCTGGGAGCCAGAGGAGACACAGCTGATCAAATGGAAAAGGTACATCACACCATGTCTCTGTTACCTGTCATTCAGAGAGTCAGAGCTGTGGGACCAGTTGGTTATGATGGAGCAGACTGAACAGTGTTTCTAAACCATCTGTTCTTCTGACTCTAGATGAATCCCCTGACACAAGGTCCAGTATGTGCTGCTCTCTGACAGCAGGACATTGATCTGACAGTTCAGTTCATTAAACCAGTTTGCTTTCAGAACAGAAAGAACAAATCTTACAGTTTCTTACTTGTTTCTTATTTTCGTCTCATCTATTAATGACTTCAGTGTTAAAAATGTGCAGATTTTAATCTGCAGTGTCTCACTCGCGTTTCTACAGAAGAAATCTCTATGAACAGATTCTGCGTGTGAATATGTAGAATTTGCAGGTGAGAGATGAGATTTTGTCGCCTTCTGATTTCTACATTTTACAGATATTTTACAAGTGGGCTGGCAGGAAAACTTCCAGAAAATGTTCTGAGGAACTGACCCTGAGATTAGCTTCCTCACCTACAGACCCTGGACTCTTAGGTGCACAGCATTTAAATGTCATGTGTTAATCCAAACTTCCACACAGGCCCTGTCATTCCAACATGGTGAAGCCGTCCACGCCAAATTCAAGAAGCTGATCGAAGACATCAACTCACCATCGAAATCATACATTCTGAAAACAGCCAATCGTCTCTATGGGGAGAAAACCGCAATGTTCCTCACTGTGAGTTTTCATTTTTTACTTATCATAGCAGCAATTGATACTTAAAAAAAATTTATATAAACTTCCTAGAAAGTATAAGATGATTTGTGCTCTCTGCAGCAATACCTGGAAGCCATGCCTAAGTACGACCAGGCCGACCTGAAGACTGTGGATTTCATCGGGGCCGCGGAGGCGAGCAGAAAGGAGATCAACACCTGGGTCGAGCAGCAGACAGACAGTACGACTTTACACCTGAATTGAATGAAAAAGGGAATAAATCTTTCTACATTGTTCTGGATTCTCAGGTTTTCTGTTACATTTCAGATAAAATAAAAGATCTCCTGAAGCCGGGGATAGTCTCTGAAGGTACGAGGCTGGTTCTGGTCAATGCCATCTACTTGAAGGCAAACTGGATGAACCTCTTTAACAAAGCACAGACCAAAAGGATGCCCTTTAAAATCAGCCAGGTAAAAAAAAAGCTCTTAAAGGACCAATCGTATGCCCATTTTACCACAGTTGATATGGCTCCTTGGGGTTATTATGAAATGTCTGTAACATATTGTTGTCAAAATACCACAAGGATCATTTAAAACAGCCCTCCTCAGATTGACCTGTTTTTCATACGATTGGTCCTTTAATTATGTCCCTTAGCTCCTCAAACTAGAGTAGATAGTAACCTAATCCAAATGGGATTATTAGCTAGATATACATTTTTATAGTTGTTGTGTTTCTGTGTGTCAGACTGAGAGCAAACCAGTCGAGATGATGTACCAGATGAAGAAGCTGCCCTACAACTACATCCCTGACCACGCTCTGCAGATCCTGGAGCTGCCGTTTGTGGAGGAGGAGCTCAGCATGTTCATCCTGTTGCCTGAACAGTCCACAGACGGCTCCGACCCTCTGCTGAAGGTACACAGAGTTAAATCAATATTTGTTTTTAATGTTGAGAAGCTCAGATAAAAGCTGCTGCTCACTCCCTGTCGAGCACCTAACAGCAGACAGACAAAGAAGGAGACCAGCTGGTGAAGGAAGTTGAACATCTATGAACTAAAAAGCCAGATATTTCCCTCAGGAGTTGGTAGAGACCAAAATGGTAAAACTACTACATGTGTATAATATGCATCTTACAACTGACCAGCCTGTGCAATGTTATTTGTCTTTAACAGACACTGTGTTTGCTAAACAACTGAAGTTTAGCTAAAAGGAGGCAACAGCAACTCAGTCGATTAATGTTTTTTTAGTTGGTGGAATATACAACAAGATGGAGAATATCCCTTGTACTGCACTTAATAATGACTACCACCAGTTGATGTTATCGGATGTGAGTGACCACCAGCAGATGTTAGGGACATAACTTCTGTTGTGTCATCAGATGTTTCAGCCTTTTAATCACAAGACACCCTCTTCTTAGTTTTTAGAGATGTGATAAAATGTATTTGCTCTGTTCCAGCTGGAGATGGAGCTGACGCTGGAGAGGCTGAATGAATGGACCGACAGGAAAAACATGGACGTCCAGTCAGACATCCACGTTCACCTGCCAAAGTTCAAGCTGGAGGAAGAGTACAAGCTGAAGGAGCCTCTGTCCGAGCTGGGCATGACAGACGTGTTCTGCCCGTCAAAGGCCGACCTGTCTGGCATGAACAGCGGAAGAGATCTCTTCCTGTCTGAGGTGGTACACAAGGCCTTCATGGAGGTGAACGAGGAGGGCACAGAGGCCGCGGCGGCCACAGCCGTGGCCGTTGCTGGTAGCTGTGGGCCGAGTGTGCACAAGGATCTGCTGTTCACAGCAGACCACCCCTTCCTCTTCTTCATCAGGCACAATAACACCAAGTCCATCCTCTTCCTCGGCAGGTTCTCGTCTCCTCAGTAGACAGAACCAGGAGAGGAAGATATTCAATTAAAGGCTTAATCCCTTAAATTTTCTGGGATTTATGCTAATTAGCTTGTTTTTTCTTCTATTTTTGCACTAAATTATAGAGGATGATATTAATTAATAAAGAATAGTTTTGATCCAACAATGATTTGTGTGTTGATTTTGGAAAGACAATTTCTGGAGTTTGTGTTTCAGATGTGAAGAAGCAGCAGGAGATTATCCGGGTCAGACTCGTTCACAATAGTAGAAGCTGCCCAATATTGAATATCGTTAAAATATTTCTAATAAGTAAGATATTAATGTGCAGTATATTTCCTGCTGTGACAGAATTACGTAACATATAAACCAAGTAAAGAATAATAATGATGAAGAAGTGAACCAGCTTAGTTTGTAATCAGAAAGTATTCATGCAGTTTATAGCTGAATTAAAAACTGAAAAGCAATAGTATAAATTGCACCAAAGCCCAGGTGGTCCAAATTGTTTTATGACCTGAAAATACACATTAAAACAAAGAAGACGACAAAACAGTCCCATGACTTCTGATTTCCTAACTGTGTCAACTCCCCTTCCTATCGAATGAACTTCTCCATTTGCTCATATAGAGGAAATGGAAGAAGTAAATAAGCAACCTTAACAAGCTCTTATGAACGGAAATAAATACAACTGCAAAAATAAATCAAAAGGCAGAATTAAAAACTGAAAAGCAATAGTATAAATTGCACTAAAATGGAATTAAAGTAGTAAAATGCAAAGATCTGCTCGACTTCAAACTGACAACACAAAAAGCTGATGAAAGTATAGTGCAAAAGTATAAAAATATATGAACCATATCAAATCAGCGATAAATAAAATCAAATGACATAGATCCGCCTCGCCTGATTCACTGACACTACCTCAGTGTCACCGGGCGGTGGCGGTAGTGAGACCGCTCGGGCGGGAAACCACCGCAGAAGAAGAGATGGAAGGAGGCAGGTCCTAATGGAGTGACGCGTGGAATTAAAGAACTGGTGAAGAACATCTGTTTATCAAAACACGGACATTCACCTCCTTCTCCACCGGTGTGTGGATCAGTCCCAGCCGACACCTGCTCCTCTTCCCCGGGGAGAATCTGCTGCTTTCACCGAGTTGACCCGGAAGGTACGTGGCCGCTCTCACGCATCAGCAGCTGGACACCGTTAGCCGACACCGCTCAGCAGCTAGCTAACGGTCCTAGTTGTGGTTTGTTGTTGTTTGTTGTTCGAATCCATCCAACAACCCCTGTGACTCCTCTCGTGCACGTGCGGCGGTTTTCTTTGATTCTTGCTTGAGTTCAGTAAAGTTTGAAAGATATTCACAGATTCGCACTTTCCTAAACTTAGTTCTGTAGCATAGCCAGTAGGACTCCCTGGACCTGTGACGTGATTTGGGTGAGAATATACAGTATTACAGTGAAGTTATTGAAAAATATTCATAATAAATATTTCCCAAAAGTATACAAAACCACATTTTCCACAACCAAGTACTGTAGCATAGCCAGAAGAACTCCTTGGACCTGTGCCATTATTTTGATGAGAATAAACAGTATTAAACCGAAGTTACTTCTTCATAAATGTTCTTTCTCTGTTTGTGTCACTTCTGCACTGGTTGCATTAACGCAAAAACAAATGGGTGCGTACCAGGAGGTGGATTCAACATGTCCAGGATATCCTTTCCTTATCCGGCTTGACTCAACCCAACATTTGTGCGTCCTGTTTACACGAGGTTCACACACCGACCAGGTGTAACAGGCAAAAGGGAAGAAATCTAAGATCAATAGAGGTGTGGGAATGTCTTGAGTCTGCTTCCTCCTCTGACCCGAGCTCATTTTACTTTCTAACATTAAACCCCAGCACTGAACACACGTTATTAGGACACATACAGGGCTTCACAAAACTGGAAACTTGACTTGTCCCCACTGAATTTATTTTTGTTGACGAATAAATACAATGATATTACATGTTTTTTCTTTAGTTACTAGGGAGGTGGATATCAGCTGTCTCTTGGTCTGTAATTCAACTGTATAAGAGATCAGGAGTCTAGGCTTTGTGTTGCGGTGCAGCTGCTTCACCTCACCTGACCTCAGCTTATACCTACACTCCCATACCTGTGATAAAAGAATGTGGCAGTGGATTTGGAAAAGGAGGCAGTTCTTTTGTAAACAAGCCAATGACCTTTGCACTGTAGCTTTGTTCGTTCGTATGGAAAAGCTGTGTGCTATTATGCAACAGGAAGGACTCTGAGTTAATTTAGAAAGTTATGGGTTTGTGTATTACAGGTGACGCCGATCATGTATAATATGAGAACTACTCACCAATGGAAAACATACAACTGAAAACTTAGACGTGTTAGAGACTATGAAGTTGGATATGTTAAAATTGAAAATGTTTCTAGAAGTTTGTCATTAAAACAAGTAAGTTATGTTTTGATACCACTGTATGTAACACAGGGGGACTGTTTGTGCTGATCAAACAGGTTCTACAGGTTTATATACAATTCCTGAAGCTTTGGGCCACTGTTGACTGTGTGTGTGGCTCTGTGTGTGACAGACAGACAGTATTTAATGGCTTCTCTCTTGGCCCATGTCCCATCCTTCCATTTAGCTGTGTTGAAATCTGAGTTGTTTTTCAAAGCCGGGGTGGAGGTAATAAAAGTGACAATTGTGTATCTGTAAGGAGACAATAAAATAGACAGCATGGCCCTTCCATCACAAAAGATAGACTACTTTGTGTGTTAAAAGAGGAAGAAAATTGACAAAGATTAAAGTGAGTAGAGGGAGTTGATCCAAGAACCAGCTGGTTTCTCACAATCCTCGTGGAAATTGGTGCGTAATCTTATCTGTCCCTATTACTTTTGATTTGAATATTATTAGTAAATACTAATTGATTTACTGAATTGATTGTTCGTGATTACTTTTCCTTAAATACCTTTTTGTAGCTTGGGTAATCCGGGTTAGCTCTCTGACAACTGTGTCTCGTCTTGTATGTCACTAAAGGTTTCTTTGTTCCATTTGTGTCCAGGTGAATCGCGCCATGTCAATGAAGGTGTTGGTGACTGGGGGGTCTGGCCTGGTGGGCAGGGCCATACAGCATGTGGTCAAAGAGGAGCGAGGAGACAAGGAGGGGGAAGAATGGATATTCCTCTCGTCCAAAGATGCTGACCTCATGTGAGACTCAAGCCTCTGTACCTTACCTCACCTTACTGTACTCACCTTACTGTACCTTACCTTACTGTACCTCACCTTACTGTACTCACCTTAATGTACCTTACCTTACTGTACCTCACCTCATCTTACTGTACCTCACCTTACTGTACCTTACCCCATATTACTGTACCTCATCTTACTGTACCTCACTTCATCTTACTGTACCTTACTGTACCGCACCTCATCTTACTGTACCTCACCTTACTGTACCTCACTTCATCTTACTGTACCTTACCTCATCTTACTGTACCTCACCTTACTGTGCCTCACCTCATCTTAATGTACCTCACCTCATCTTACTTTTCCTCACCTTACTGTACCTCACCTCATCTTACTTTTCCTCACCTTACTGTACCTCACCTTACTGTGCCTTACCTCATCTTACTGTACCTCACCTCATCTTACTGTACCTCGCCTCATCTTACTGTACCTCATCTTACTGTACCTCACCTCATCTTACTGTGCCTCACCTCATCTTACTGTACCTCATCTTACTATGCCTCTCCTCATCTTACTGTGCCTTGCGTCACCTTACTCTACCTCACCTCATCTTACTGTACCTCACCTTACTGTGCCTCACCTCATCTTACTGTACCTCACCTCATCTTACTGTACCTCATCTTACTTTACCTCACCTCATCTTACTGTACCTCACCTGAACTTCACTTAACTCTATTCAGGAACATTGAAGAGACACGGGCGGTGTTTAAGAAGCATCGGCCAACCCATGTCATCCACCTGGCTGCTCTGGTTGGAGGTCTTTACAAGAACATGAACTCCAACCTGGACTTTTGGGTATGAGGGAGTTCCTCTTCTGCTTTCACCACTCATAAATTCTCCGTGTTACCGAAGACGTGCTGGTGGTAAATTTGTGATATGGTTATCCAGTAATCGGTTACTTTCAGATTTGACACTGATATGTCTGCTCTCTCTAGAGGATCAACATCCACATCAATGACAACGTGCTGCTTGTAGCCCATGAACTGGGTGTTGTGAAGGTGGTGTCCTGCCTATCCACCTGCATCTTTCCAGATAAGACCACCTATCCTATCGATGAGACCATGGTAAGAGGCTGATGGAGTCAGACTGCACCACACCTTTGTGTTTTGAACATGCTCACAAACTTTTTTTGGTTTCCTTTGTACCAGATCCATAATGGTCCACCTCATGAGTCCAACTTTGGTTACTCCTATGCAAAGAGAATGCTTGATATTCACAACAGGTAGGTGAACTCTGGTGACAGCCGGTGGTCGGAGGCATCATGTTTTCGGATTGTACGTCCATCCCTTTGTTACAAACACAATATCTAAAAAATGCTTTGACGGATATTCTTAAAAATTAGGTTCAAATAATGAGATTTGGGGGTTGCCTTGTGAAAACGATATCTCAGCAACACCCTTCAGAAAATCCTCTCGAATTACGAGCAAACTTTCACTTGAGCTCATGGATGAAACAATTTGAATATGGGGGTCAAAGGTCAAGGTCACAGTGACCTTACCAAACACATTTGTGGAATAATGAACACAATTTATCAGCAACATCTAGTTCTGAGCTGCTTGCTTCTCTGTGTGGATGTTCTCCCCTGTGCCTGTTTTCTCCACATACTCTTTAGTCCAATGACACAATGCATGTTGTGTAGCTGGAGACTGTAAAATGCCTGTAGGTGTGAATGGCTGTTTGTCTCTTTGTCTCTATGCAAATTGCATTGCCAAGCTTTCGTTTGTGTTTGTCCACCGAGAGATGATGTTTTCATAAGATTTGATTATAGAAACATTTCCATGATTTGGTCCATTGAAGGACAAAGTGTGCTGAATGTGTGCATGTCTCCCAGGGCGTATTTCAAGGAGCACGGACGCGCCTACACTGCCGTGATCCCCACAAATGTGTTCGGTCCTCACGACAACTTCAACATGGAAGACGGTCACGTGCTGCCAGGTCTCATCCACAAAGCGTACCTTGCTAAAAGTAAGTCACAGTCTCATGCACATAGACTGTTTATAAAGACTGACAACAAAGACTAGAATGGACTCTCTTCCTCTGTTTTTAAAAATGTCTCTTGAATAAATATTATACATTTGGCACAGGATATGTAACCAGCTCGTGAGCTTTAAGTTTTGTATTTTACAATGCTGAGCATCATGTTTTTTAAGTAAGGTTGCATTTTTTCCCCATTTTATGATAACATTGTGTTTATCTGGTGCATCCCTATGACTAGGTATAAAGAATAGTCTGTAGATTCACTTAACTCTTACGTTTTGTTTTGCTCATTAGAGGAGGGTCAACCCTTCGTGATCTGGGGCTCTGGCAAACCCAGAAGACAGTTCATCTACTCTTTGGACTTGGCTCGTCTCTTCCTGTGGGTCCTGTGCGATTACCCAGAGGTCGACCCAATCATCCTCTCTGGTAAGTCATCACACAGGACACGTTGGAAGATGCTGATATTGAAGCTGTGAAGTTTAGTCACTGTGTTGTGTCTGTCTGTTGCAGTTGGAGAGGAAGACGAAGTGTCCATCAAGGAAGCAGCAGATGAAGTCATCCAGGCGATGGGCTTTGAAGGAGAAGTTCAAGTATCCTTTAAATCACAAGTTGACCCAAAGCTGTTCAACCTGAATCTGTTGTTTTAACATTAGTCTGGACTCTGGACTGATTTGTGACTGAACTGCCGCTGTAACAAATCCACAGAAATCTGTTTAGAATCCTTCATATTTTTAAAAGTTTCCTGCTGAATATTGGAGATAAACTCTGGTTTTTAAGAACTCCTCCACAGTTCAGCTTCACTCTGCAGCTTACTGGAGCTGATTGTGACAGTTGAAGCTGTGACTCTGTCAATGAAAATGTTTGACACTGTTAACAAATGAAATTTGTATAAAATTGACTTTGATATGAGAAACACAAGATGTATCCAGATTCAATCCTGTTTCCTTAACCTTGATGTGATAGTACGACACCAGTAAATCCGATGGCCAGTTCAAAAAGACTGCCAGCAATGCAAAGCTGAAGCGCTACCAGCCAAACTTCAAATTCACGCCCTTCAAACAAGGTGGGAGCAGTTTCTCAAATGGCAGTTTGTTTGTGGGTATGTGCTGCTGGATTGTCATCTGTTCTTTGTCTCCTCTGAATCCTCTTGTCACTTACAGCCATAAAGGAAACCTGCGATTGGTTCGTTGCCAATTACGACACCGCCCGCAAGTGAGAAATGTCTTCAGTCCTCCACTGACGGGGAAGAGAAGAAGAAGAAGAGAGGAGGAAGAGGCTGGAAGAAGAAGAGAGGAGGAAGAGGCTGGAAGAAGAACAAGGTGGTGGATGTTCAGTCAGTTGAATTCTGTGACACTGCACACTTCCAAAATGTGGAAACGCGTTGACGCCGACGCAAAAGTCAGGATCTGTAACAAGTGACTTGAGCTTCCTCTTTAATCGTATGAGGTTGATTCACAGGGGACCAGGTGTGTTTCAACGGTTCTAGAAATCTGGTGTTTTTTATTTTAGGCTTTTGTACGTGCAAACACCTTTAACACGGATCCATCACACTCTTCTATATAGAGATGAGGTCTTTGGATTGAGTCACTAGTCTTTAGTAAATGTCTGCACCACAGTACTGGGTAACGTTACACATTCTACTACCAGTGTGTAGCATTTTATCGGGAAGTGGTTTGGGATTTAGAATTTTGTTTAAATATTTGTATAGGCTGAGGTGATTTTTATTTTTTAATGTTGGACTGAGGAAAATTAAAATTTGATATCAATGATCAAGCCTTCAAGTGTCCGGTGTGAATGTTAAGAGCTCCATCACATTGAGCGGCTGTGGCTTAGGAGGTAGAGCGGGTCGTACACTAGCCAGATTGTTCTCAATCATCCTCTCTAATCCAGTTATGAATTCATCCCTTATTTTCCATTGAAATTGGAGTAATTCAAATGTGGCCTATTACTTAATACCTATTTCCCTATCGCTTGTTTTTAAGGCACAACAACCTTCTCTCTCATGGAAGGAGCTGAAGCAACGATTTCACATGTGGCTGAGCTGAGGCTAGAAGTCTGAGCCGGTTTTCATATCTCAATATAATATTTCATATCTAGAGCGGCTGTTGCAAGACATAGACCAGATACAGACTCATTGACGGGTTAAGAACAAATTTATTAACTTAAAAATGTGTAAATAATAAATTAAAAATGAGTAACCATATTTCCTGCTTAGCTAATTGAATGCAACTACAAAGGACACCAGTTACGATTCACTAGTATTTTGCAGGGACGTCCGTCCACCAATGAAATTCCTGCTGAGGAGGAAGTGGAGTATTTTCAGGAGTGAGTGTAGGAGGCGTTAAAATTACTGACAAAGAACCTGCAAACTCACACGACTACTGAACTGTGTCCAACACAAAGCTCAAAGTGTTTTGTCGTCGCCGGGCACTCGCCTCCGGTGATTGGACATAGGTGTTTGTTGATCCAGGATTTGAGAAGGAATAATTAGACTGAGAAGAGGGAAGGTTTGAGTCCAATAGGAGAAGTGAACGTGGTGGGACAGGAGGGAAGATTTGAATCCTCCAAGGGGAGAAATACACGTGCCTCAAATGGGAGAAGTCACGTCTTGGGACAGGTTAACCTTTGAGTTGTGGAGACACTACATTCATGCAAATCCTGGAGTGGACGTTCAACGGCTGGTTTTCTTTGTTTAATAGAAACACCTGCCTGTAGAGTCACCTTCTAACTGACACCACACTTTTATGCATTGCTTGCAGTTTGACTTTTGTAAGTTCATTCCACACCCTGTATGTGTGTGTGTTTTAATGTAGTGCATATGAGCGTGCAAGCAAATTACATTTGATATAATCACAACAGCTTTTAATCTCTTCTTACAGCCTCTTGAGCATGATTTGTCTAATTTGGATTTCTTTCCCCAGAGTTTTGAGATTATCTTGTTTTTCTCATTTATATCAATCCAACATTCACCTCCTTCTCCACCGGTGTGTGGATCAGTCCCAGCCGACACCCGCTCCTCTTCCCCGGGGAAGAACATCTGGAGGTGAATGTCCGTGTGTTGATAAACAGATGTTCTTTACTTCCACGCGTCACTCCATCAGCACCTGCCTCCCTCCATCTCTTCTTCTGCGGTGGTTTCCCGCCCGAGCGGTCTCACTACCGCCACCGCCCGGTGAAACTGAGGTAGTGTCAGTGAATCGGGCGAGGCGGTTCTATGTCATTTGATTTGATTTATCACTGATTTGATATGGTTCATATGTTTTTATACTTTTGCACTATACTTTCATCAGCTTTTTGTTTTGTCAGTTTGAAGTCGAGCAGATCTTTGCATTTTACTACTTTTAATTCAATGTTAGTGCAATTTATACTATTGCTTTTCAGTTTTTAATACTGCTTTAAACTGCATGAATACTTTCTGGATTACAAACTAAGCTGGTAAACTTCGTCATCATTATCCTTCTTTGGTTTATCATTTGTTTATATCTTACGTAATTCTGTCACAGCAGGAAATATACTGCATATTAATATCTTACTTATTAGAACCATTTAAAACATATTCAATATTGGACAGCTTCTATCGATCCAAAATCAACCGTTGGATCAAAAATATTCTTTATTTATTAATATCTTCCTTTATAATTTCAGTGCAAAAACCCCAACTAATGACTATAAATCCCAGAAAATAAAGCCAAGATTTAAAGGATTAAGCTTTTATTTGAATATCTCCCTCTCCTGGTTCTGTCTACTGAGGAGACGAGAACCTGCCGAAGAAGAGGATGGACTTGGTTTTCTTGTGCCTGATGAAGAAGAGGAAGGGGTGGTCTGCTGTGAAGTGCTCCTCCCTCAACATACAGAAACTTATCATGCCTGCTGTGGCCGCCGCCGCCTCCGTGCCCTCCTCGTTCACCTCCACGAAGGCCTTGTGGGCCACCGTAGACAGGAAGAGTCCTCCTTCACCGTTCATGCCAGACAGGTCGGCCTTCGACGAGCAGAACACGTCCGTCATGCCCAGCTTGGACAGAGGCTCGTTCAGCTCGTAGTCCTCCTCCAGCTTGAACTTTGGCAGGTGAACGAGGACTTCTGACTGGACGTCCATGTTTTCCCTGTCGGTCCATTCATTCAGCCTCTCCAGCGTCAGCTCCTTCTCCAGCTGGAGCAGAGCAAATACATTTTATCACGTCACTCACATCAGATAACATCAACTGGTGGTAGGCATTAATAAGTGCAGTACAAGGGATATTCTCCATCTTGTTTATTCCACCCCCTAAAACAACAGTCATCGATTGAGCTGCTGTTGCCTCCTTTTAGCTGAGCTGTTAAAATTGACTTCCTTCACCAGCTGGTCTCCATCTTTGTCTGTCTGCTGTTAGGTGCTCGACGGGGAGTAAGCAGCAGGTTTGATATGAGCTTCTCAATATGAAAAAAATCTACCTTCAGCAGAGGGTCAGAGCCGTCTGTGGACTGTTCAGGCAACAGGATGAACATGCTGAGCTCCTCCTCCACATACGGCAGCTCCAGGATCTGCAGAGCATGGTCAGGGATGTAGTTGTAGGGCAGCTTCTTCATCTGGAACATCATCTGGACTGGTTTGCTCTCAGTCTGACACACAGAAACACAAACAACTATTAACATGTACAGTGCCTTGCACAAGTATTCACCCCCTTGGACTTTTTCCCCATTATGTACTGTTACTAACTGGAATTCAAATAGACTTAAATAAACTTTTTCCTGTTTGATCAACAAAACATGCATAGTACTTTGGAGGTGCAAAATAAATTTTATTGTGACACAAACAATAATGAGAACAAAAAAGTTGACATCTGTTGGGTGCATAAGTATTCACCCCCCTGTGTCAATACTTGGTAGAACCCCCTTTCGCTGCAATTCCAGCTGCAAGTCTTTTGGGGTATGTCTCTACCAGCTTTGCACATCTAGAGATGGAAAGGCTTGTCCATTCTTCTTGGTAAAAAGGATGAAGCTCAGTCAGATTGGATGGAGACCGTCTGTGAACCGCAATCTTCAAGTCTTGCCATAGATCCTCTATTGGATTGAGGTCTGGGCTTTGACTGGGCCATTTTAAGACATTAACATTCTTTAATCCAAACCATTCCTTTGTAGCTCTGGCTGTATGTTTAGGGTCATTGTCCTGCTGGAAGATGAACCTCCGCCCCAGTCTCAAGTCTTTTGCAGACTGCATCAGATTTTCTTCAAGGATTTCCCTGTATTTGGCTCCATCCATCTTTCCCTCTATTCTGACCAGTTTCCCTGTACCTGCTGAAGAGAAGCATCCCCACAGCATGATGCTACCACCACCATGTTTCACTGTTGGGATGGTGTGCTCAGGGTGATGGGCAGTGTTGGGTTTTCGCCACACATAGCGTTTTGCATTGAGGCCAAAAAGTTAAATTTTGGTCTCATCTGACCAGAGCACCTTCTTCCACATGTTTGCTGTGTCTCCCACATGGCTTCTGGCAAACTCCAAACGGGATTTTTTATGGATCCCTTTCAACAATGGCTTTCTTCTTGCCACTCTTCCATAAAGGCCAGATTTGTGGAGAAGACGACTAATAGTTGTCCTGTGGACAGATTCTCCCACCTCAGCTGTGGATCTCTGCAACTCCTCCAGAGTAACCATGGGCCTCCTGGTTGCTTCTCTGATTAATGTTCTCCTTGTCCGACTCTTCAGTTTGGGTGGACGGCCTCCTCTTGGTAGGTTTGCGGTTGTGCCATATTCTTTCCATTTTCTTATGATGGATTTTATGGTGCTCAGAGAGATGTTCAAAGTGCTCTGGATATTTTTTTTATAACCTAACCCTGCTTCATATTTCTCCACAACTTTATCCCTGACCTGTTTGGTGAGCTCCTTGGTCTTCATGATGCTGTTTGTTCAGTAATGATCTCCAACAAACTCTGAGTCCGTCACAGAACAGGTGTATTTATACTGAGATTAAATTGCAGACAGGTGGACCCTATTTACTAATTATGTGACTTGCAAATGTGACTTGTGAATGCAATTGGTCGCACCAGATCTTTGTTAGGGGTTTCACAGTAAAGGGGGTGAATACATATGCACTCGACACTTTTCAGATTTTTATTTGTAAATAATTGTGAAATCCATGTAATATTTCCCCCCACTTCCAAATGATGCACTATTTCGTGTTGGTCCATTACATAAACTCACGATGAAATAAATTTTAATCTGTGGTTATACCATGACAAAATGTAGAAAAGTCCAAAGGGGGTGAATACTTATGCAAGGCACTGTATATCTAGCTCATAATTCCACTGTGATTAAGTTACTATCTACTGTAGTTTGAGGAGCTAAGGGACATAGACTGTTATAACCATAAATGAAAGAACACACAATACACAACATGCTTAACTGTGATTAGCAATTTTTTTACCTTGTTGAATTTAAAGGGCATCTCTTTGGTGTTTGCTTCATCAAAGCGGTTCATCCAGTTTCCCTTAAAGTAGATGGCATTGACCAGCGCCAGCCTTGACATTGCAGTGACTGTTCCCTGCTTCAGCAGATCTTTTATTTTATCTGAAATGTAACAGAAAACCTGAGAATCCAGAACAATGGAGAAAGATTTATTTCCTTTTTCATTGAACTCAGGTGTAAAGTCGTACTTTCTGTCTGCTGCTCGACCCAGGTGTTGATCTCCGCTCTGCTTGCCTCCGCGGCCCCGATGAAATCCACAGTCTTCAGGTCGGCCTGGTAGTACTTACACGTGGCTTCCAGGAATCGCTGCACAGACCACATATCATCTTATACTTTCAAGGAAGCTTTTAAGAAGTATCAATTTCTGCTAAGATAACTGAAAAGTTAAAAACTCACAGGAAGAAACTTTTCGGTTTTCTCCCCATACAGACGATTGGCTGTTTTCAGAATGTATGACGCCGATGGTGAGTTGATGTCTGCGATTAGCGTCTCGAAGTCGGCGTGGACGGCTTCACCAGAACTGAATGACAGGGCCTGTGTGGAAGTTTGGATTGACACATGATGACACGGAAACCCGAGTGAGATGCTGCAGATGCAAATTTTTAACACTGAAGTCATCAATGCATGAGACGAAAACAATATACAAGTAAGAAACTGTAAGATTTGTTCTTCTGTTCTGAAAGCAAACTGGTTTAATGAACTGAACTGTCAGATCAATGTCCTGCTGTCAGAGAGCAGCACATACTGGACCTTGTGTCAGGGATTCATCTAGAGTCAGAAGAACAGATGGTTTAGAAACACTGTTCAGTCTGCTCCATCATAACCAACTGGTCCCACAGCTCTGACTCTCTGAATGACAGCTAACAGAGACATGGTGTGATGTACCTGGGCCATTTGAGCAGCTGTGTCTCCTCTGGCTCCCAGGTAGACCATAGCCAGAGCTGAACTGATGCTCAGCGGAGACACCAACACATTCCCCGATGGGTTTGCACGGCTCAGAGTCCGGAACAGCTCCAAGGCAAAGGCTGTGTTTGAGCTGCTGATGGCGGCCATGGCTGAGGATGTACAGTTGTCCTGTAATGAACAAAAACAGATTTTAAGACATGTAATTTGACATCTGAACAGAAATGCACCTGATTGCTGCTTGACTGTATTTCATTTTTTTTGCGGAACAAAAAGTGCTAAGACCCAGAGACCCAGCAGCTTGGTTGGGATTCAACTAAACTCAATGTTTTATTGTATATGGCGCCAGATCATAATGCACATTCTCTCATAGCACTTTGATGATGATACCGTGGACAGAAAGTAACAGTAATGATGACGAAGGGATGCTATTAATAAACAGGGGGTGTAAACCACGGCTTCATTTAATTCTTCATAGAGTTGTAGCGTCTTATGAAATGAAATCCCACACACACAACCACACCCACACACACACACATACACACATACACACAGACACACACGCAGTTTTCTTTCCGCATTTCTCGAACATCATGTAACTTCCGGGTCTAACTTGTGCCACAGCTTCTCTTCAGGCTCGAAATGACGCAGCGTTTAGTTGATGTGAACCGGGAACTCCACGTGAGCTTGAACCAGAAGTTGAAACGGAACACGAGACGTTGTTTGAAAGTCACCACGTGAATATTCATCCGTTGATCTTTCTCTCACAGCGCGTGATGGAGGACCCCCCCGACACGTACACCCAGATAATATAATACATAATTATAATTGCAGACGCAAAATACCTGAGAGAAGAGAAGACGCGGAAGCAGAGGACGTGAACCTGGAGGTTGAGCCGTCAGGAGAGGAACACGTACACCAGTATATATACATGTGTGGGTGTGACGCGTGACTGGGCGATAAGTCACTGACTGCTGGGAACAAAACACCATTATAGTCCCAACTGCGCACCAGTGTGTGTGTGTGTGGGGGGGGGGGGGGGGGCACGCAACCGACACAATTGTGAGGGAATGTTTGCACATCCTTTCATAATGTGTATTTATTTATCTATATAGCTGAGAATCTTACACGGAAGTTGTATTTATACGCGTTGTTGATGTTTTACGACCTGTCAGTGTTTATGCTGCATTTGTGAAGCACTTTGCAACGTGTGTTTTGAAAAGTGCGCTATAAATAACGATTGTTATTACTACTAATATTACAATTTATATAGTGTGCCTTTCAAATGTGAACAACGCAACAGGAGATTCCTGTATGGAGCCGGATTCTTGCCAAAACAACAGTACAGAATGCTTTGAGTGTTGTATGTGTGTAACTCATGACAAACAAGGGCCATGTGTGATATGTTTCTAATCTTACAACATAAAATATTCTCTTGATAGTCAATGTATGGTAGTTACATTTACATTGACATCTTAGACGTCAGTGAACTTGTTGCAGAGCAGGAATGAGGTTCCTCTTGTCTAACACTGAAAGGTGTGTCAGTGGGATTAACTGAGATAAAGTCTCGCCCTCACCCATCAAGGAGGGTCACTGTGTAATCACTGGCAACCATGATAAACCTTTGGACCGTCTGTTACATAACTGTCACCAGACTCCTGCTCTTCAGAAGCCCTCCCTCCCCTTTCCTGTCTCCCTCACGCCTTGAACATATTTTATATAACACCTTGTGGAACCTGAGTCACAATATGAGTTCATGAGAAATTATTTTTTCATTTCTTTGAATGTTAATAATTAAAACATTTCTCTTAAATAAGTTAGAAGTTCCCTTGACTTCATGTAAGGACCAAAACAAAGAAAACACCTCATCAATAAAAAATTTAAATATCTCTCTGATTGACAGGTAACAGAGACATGGTGGGATGTACCTGGGCCATTTGAGCAGCTGTGTCTCCTCGGGCTCCCAGGTAGACCATAGCCAGAGTTGAGCTGATGCTCAGTGGAGACACCAACACATTCCCTGATGGGTTTGCACGGCTCAGAGTCCGGAACAGCTCCAAGGCAAAGGCTGTGTTTGAGCTGCTGATGGCGGCCATGGTTGAGGGTGTTGTTGCTGTTACTGGGGCTGTTTCCCATGGCTGAGGATGTACAGTTGTCCTGTAATGAACAAAAACAGATTTTAAGACATGTAATTTGAAATCTGAACAGGTCATATTGAATAACACTAGAGGGTATCTGCAGAGCTGCAGCTGGAACCACGAGATCTGACTCTCTGCATGGACGGTGTTGTGCAACTGATACATTAAATGTGACACCATTAAATGGTGTGTCTTTCGGCATTCAATACATTTGGTTATCGGAAAAAATATATTGAATATTAATATTAAACATATAAATATTGAATAATAACTTTAATTGATTAAAGTTACCTCGGGGAACCACCCTTTAAAGGAAGGGAAAAGATAACCAATTTAATGATAAAGTCTCATGAAAGTACTAACAACAAATTTGGAACTCTGATAAACAATTAAATGAATAACTATAACCGAAATCACCATTAAGATTAGGGGTGTCTATACTTCGGCCCGCGGGCCAACTGCGGCCCGCCATCCATTTTAATTTGCCCGTATCGAAGTCTAGAAATGAACTCCTGATCAAAATCTTAAGACCAGTTAAAAAAATTGCATGAATTTGCATTTTGCACTGTTGAATCTTAGGAAGGTTCTAAGTAGAGTTTCAAAATGCAAAAAGAAGAAATGGGAACAAGAGCCCAAAAGTTGTGAGCAGGCAATTTATTGAAAACAACAATTTAACTGAAGTAGGCTGTTCATCAGCTGATCAAAAGTTTAAGACCACAGCTAAAAAAAAAAAAAAACCTCCTAAAACAGAAATTAAAGTGTCAAAAACGGACTCACTAATGGGTAGCTCCACCATTATTGTGGATCACTTCAAAAATTCGTTTTGGCATGCTTGATGCAAGTGTTTCCAAAAGGCTAGTGCGAATGTTGCGCAAGGTGGTGAAGATGGCTTCACGAAGGGCATCCACTGTCTGGAACTGAAGTCCATTTTTGTAAACTTCCCTTACCATCCATCCCCAAATGTTCTCAACTGGATTAAGATCAGGGGAACACGCAGGATGGTTCAAAAGAGTGATGTTATTCTCCTGGAAAAAAGTCTTGGTCAGACGGGCATTGTGAATTGGATCGTTGTCCTGCTGAAGAACCCAGTCGTTACCACACAGACCAGGGCCCTCAGTCAGGAGGGATGCCCGCTGCAACATCTCCACCTAGCCAGCTGCTGTTTGACGCCCCTGCACAACCTGGAGCTCCATCGTTCCATTGAAGGAAAAAGCACCCCAGATCATGATGGCGCCCCCTCCACTGTGCCGCGTAGAAAACATCTCAGGTGGCATCTCCTTGTCATGCCAGTAACGTTGGAAGCCATCAGGACCATCAAGGTTAAATTTTTTCTCGTCAGAGAATAAAACTTTCTTCCACCTTTGAATGTCCCATGTTTGGTGCTCCCTTGCAAAGTCTAAACGGGCAATATTGTGGCGTTGAAGGAGACGTGGCCTTTGAAGACGTTTCTTGTTTTTGAAGCCCTTCTTTCTCAGAGGCCGTCTGATGGTTACTGGGCTGCAGTCAGCACCAGTAATGGCCTTAATTTGGGACGAGGATCGTCCCGTGTCTTGACGGACAACCATTCGGACCCTCCGGCTCAGCGCCAGTGAGATTTGTTTGGGTCTACCACTTGATTTTTTTGTTCCATAACCCTGAGGATCTTTTAAGAAATGCTAAATGACTGTCTTACTGCGTCCAGCCTCAGCAGCGATGGCACGTTGTGAGAGGCCTTGTTTCTGCAGTTCAACAATCCTACCACGTTCAAAGACGGTGAGCTTTTTTGCCTTTGCCATCAAGAGATCTTCACAGTGTGATTACTTGACAGGAAATGACATGGAATCCAAATTTTTGCATAGATTTTGGCTTTTAAAGGCTGTGGTCTTAAACTTTTGATCAGCTGATGAACAGCCTATTTGAGTTAAATTGTTGTTTTCAATAAATTGCCTGCTCACAACTTTTGGTATCTTGTTCCCATTTCTTCTTTTTGCATTTTGAAGCTCTACTTAGAACCTTCCTAAGATCCAACAGTGCAAAATGCAAATTCATGCAATTTTTTAACTGGTCTTAAGATTTTGATCAGGAGTGTATAATTGTACTATGGCCCACTGTATTGCACTTATTAGTTTGAACACTAGGTGGAGCCAAACTCACTCCTGACCTGCCAGCTGTCTTTCAGACCAAAGCAAAGCATCACTGCTCCCACTGAGAGCAACATTCTTCAACGTATGTCGGGGCATCAGTGAGTGTGTACATCTGTGCACACTGCACAGCATGTGTGTTTGCATGTGGGCCGTCGTGTGCTGGGTTGGCAGAGATTGTGTCTTTCATGAGAAACGTGTCCTTCACTTGTGTGATGGTCTTTATCTGTGTGCATTGTAAATGACACTCAGAGCAGAATATCCCGGGCTCAGTAACAATCTGGCCCGGTTCTGGTCCCTTGGTTTATTAACCTTCGAGTTGAAAGCATGATACAAACATTTTCAAGTGTATCAGTGCATCAGATGTTTTGGTTTTAAATCTGCCGCCATTATCTCTTTGAAAAACAGCAATGAATCCTGGGATAGGTCGGCCTGAGAGGGATCCGCCTGTTGGAGCCGTCATTGCTCGTGATGGAAGGAACCATCCAACCACCACTTTTCATGAAGTGGGCATTAGTGCAATTTATACTGTTGCTTTTCAGTTTTTAATTCTGCTATAAACTGCATGAATACATCATGATTACACATGATGCTGGTTCACTTCTTCATCATTATTAGTCTGTCTTTGGTTTATCTGTGTTATGTAATTCTGTCACAGCAGGAAATATACTGCACATTAATATCTTACTTATTAGAACCATTTTAACCATATTCAATATTGGACAGCTTCTATCGTTGTGAACGATTCTGACCCGGACGATCTCCTGCTGCTTCTTCACATGTGAAACACGAACTCCAGAAATTGTCTTTCCAAAATCAACACTCAAATCATTGGTGGATCAAAAATATTCTTTATTAATTAATATCTTCCTCTTTAATTTCTGTGCAAAAACATAAGAAAAATGCAAGCTAATTAGCATAAATCCAAGAAAATAAAGCCCACATTTAAAGGATTAAGCCATTATGTGAATATCTTCCTCTCCTGGTTCTGTCTACTGAGGAGACGAGAACCTGCCGAGGAAGAGGATGGACTTGGTTTTATTGTGCCTGATGAAGAAGAGGAAGGGGTGGTCTGCTTTGAAGATACAGCAACCATTAGAGACCACGGCTGCTGTGGCCGCAGCCGCCTCCGTGCCATCCTCGTTCACCTCTACGAAGGCCTTGTGTACCAGCTCAGACACAAAGAGATCTCTTCCGCTGTTCATGCCAGACAGGTCGGCCTTTGACGGGCAGAACACGTCTGTCATGCCCAGCTCGGACAGAGGCTCCTTCAGCTTGTACTCTTCCTCCAGCTTGAACTTTGGCAGGTGAACGTGGATGTCTGAGTGGACTAACATGTTTTTCCTGTCGGTCCATTCATTCAGCCTCTCCAGCGTCAGCTCCTTCTCCAGCTGGAACAGAGCAAATACATTTGATCACATCTCTAAAAACTAAGAAGAGGGTGTCTTGTGATTAAAAGGCTGAAACATCTAATGACTCTAAGGGACACAACAGAAGTTATGTCCCTAACATCTGCTGGTGGTCACTCACATCCGATAACATCAACTGGTGGTGACCAATAAGCTAGGTACTGATGAAACACATCTTTGGAAAGCTAAGATTATTGTGAGTCGACCAATGTAAACCATTTCAAGATCCGATCACCAAAGCCAGTACAATCAACGTCTCAGTCAGGCCACCAACCCAAAATAAGCATCATATTAATCCACAGATCGATAACATTCCAACAAAAAACGGTCTTTGTACATCGCCAAAGGTCCAGACGATCCAATCCAGCAACATAATCAGTCCAATACACACTATTACATCACAGGCTGCTGTTAGGTCATCTCAGAGCAGCCAGCAGCTGCGTGTAAACTTTAATGTATTTCCCCTTGTAACTCCTGTTTGCATGTAAACACAGCCGCTCTCTTGCTATCAAAATGGAGGCTAGCAGCTCCTATTGGTTCAAATGAGCTGTCAATCTAAAGTTGAACCAATTGGATTCAGAACGTTACCTTTCAAAAGAGACCAAGACCATGCATGTACTCCAAATGGTTCAAGAACAGCTTTCAATTAACTTTGGGTATTTCTCAGAGAGGCGTTTTAGTCGAATCTCACCCGCCTCTTAAGAGGTTTAAAGACTAAATAAATTGCACAGGCTGGTCAGTTGTAAGATGCATATCATACACATGTAGTAGTTTTACCATTTTGGTTTCTACCAACTGCTGAGGGAAATATCTGGCTTTTTAGTGCATAGATTTTCAACTTCCTCCACCAGCTGGTCTCCATCTTTGTCTGTCTGCTGTTAGGTGCTCGACAGGGAGTGAGCAGCAGCTTTTATCTGAGCTTCTCAATATTAAAAATAAATATAGTTTTTACACTGTGTACCTTCAGCAGAGGGTCGGAGCCGTCTGTGGACTGTTCAGGCAACAGGATGAACATGCTGAGCTCCTCCTTCTCATACGGCAGCTCCAGGATCTGCAGATCATCGATGGAGTTGTAGGGCAGATTCTTCTTTTGGAACATCATCTGGACTGGTTTGCTCTCAGTCTGACACACAGAAACACAATCAACTATTAAAATGTCTATCTAGCTCATAATTCCATTGGTATTAGGTCACTATCTACTCTAGTTTGAGGAGCTAAGGGACATAGACTGTAGAAACAATGAATTAAAGTACACACAATACACAACATGCTAAATTGTGATGAACGATTTTTTTACCTGGCTGACTTTAAAGGGCATCTCTTTGGTCAGGTCTTTATCAAAGCGGTTCATCCAATTTCCCTTAAAGTAGATGGCACCGACCAGGACCAGCTTCGTACCATCAGAGACTGTCTTCAGGAGATCTTTTATTTTATCTGAAATGTAACAGAAAACCTGAGAATTCAGAACAATGTAGAAAGATTTATTCCCTTTTTCATTGAATTCAGGTGTAAAGTCGTACTGTCTGTCTGCTGCTCGACTCAGGTGTTGATCTCCTTTCTGCTCGCCTCCGCAGCCCCAAAGAAATCCACAGTCTTCAGGTCGGCCTGGTAGTACTTATGCGTTTCTTCCAGGAATCGCTGCAGAGAGCAGATATCATCTTATACTTTCAAGGAAGTAAAAAAATAAAGATCTATTTAAGTATCAATTTCTGCTATGATAAGTGGAAAATTAAAACTTACAGGGAGGAACTTTGCGGTTTTCTCCCCATACAGACGATTGGCTGTTTTCAGAATGTATGATTTCGATGGTGAGTTGATGTCTTCGATCAGCTTCTTGAATTCGGCGTGGACGGCTTCACCAGGTTGGAATGACAGGGCCTGTGTGGCAGTTTGGATTGACACATGATATTTAAATGATTATTCAAACGCAGAATCTGTTAACCCTAACCCTAACCCTAACCCAGGGTCTATAGGTGAGGAAGCTAAACTCAAAGTCAATTCCTCAGAACATTTTCTGGAAGTTTTCCTGCCAGCCTACTTGTAAAATATCTGTAAAATGTAGAAATCAGAAGGCGACAATCTCTCACCTGCAAATTCTACATATTCACACACAGAATCTGTTTAGAGTGAGATGCACATTTTTAACACTGTTGTCATAAGTTAAGACGAAAATAAGATACAAATAAGAAACTGTAAAATTTGTTGTGATGTACCTCTGCAATTTGATCAGCTGTGTCTCCTCTGGCTCCCAGGTAGACCATAGCCAGAGCTGAACTGATGCTCATAGGAAATGCTACGAAAAATAATGCACTAGAATGTGTATGAATTCCACGTAATCGTGAGTCAGGAGTCTGGGGACACGCTTCGCTCTCTTCGTGAAAACAGAAAACATGGCGGACATTCATTTAACCCTAACTCTAATATGAAAAATACATATGAAGTCTGCACCATGGTGATTCAGCAGAGTGAAAGCTGTAGGAATAAGCTTTTCCTGAACCCGCTGGTCCGGGAACTGAGTACCCTGTAGTGCCTCCCAGAGGGGAGGAGGGCAACAGTCTGAGGCTGGGTTGTGAGAAATTGGGTTGTTAATGAACAAAGATGTCTCTAACTTGGTCCAAAGTGAAACACATGATTGTGTTTGCTACCATAGCCCAATGCAAACCTATGGGGGGCGCCACTGAGTAGGGCGAAAACCTTGAAAAAACTAGATTTTACCGTTTTAATAGTAAAAAAAACAAAATCTGACTAAACAGGTGTTTTTGTCACACCAAAAAACTGAAAATATCATGCAAGGTTCCCGGTCGCAATCTCACATATTAGTGAAACACATTAGAACTACAAAAGATGGGAACAACACACACCCACCTACGGGCTCACCGTTTAATTTGTAGTTCTTTGTATCGTTCTTCCGGGTTGAGATTAAGGTTGTGAAAATAGGGTTTAGAAAACATATTAGCGGATCTTTTTTTAACCATGAATGAAAATATTGAAACCGAAACACACATATCTCGACATAAATATCATCAAAATACATTTTATTAAGAAAGCATACAGCAATCTCCGCCATCTTGCTTGATCAGAGTGCTACAGAGGTCTGCGCAGGCAACTTGTCGTTATGAGCATTTCATAGGAGTGTCTACGAAAATTTGTAGATAGCGCATTTGTAGCGCTGTGCATTTCGTAGGATTCTCTACGAAAATTTGTACATAACTTTCATAAGATATCTTACGAACCGTTTCATGAGACCACGTTGGTCTGCTCCAGGCAGGCCTCATTGAAGGTTGGTAGTAGAATTTCGATGCAAAACAAAATGCAACTCAATCTGCTGAGGACTAAAATAAAAGTCCTGCTTTGTTCTGGGCCAAATGGAAAAGAACATTAGTTATACAGTTACACTCGTCTGTCGAGTTTGCTGAGTTGTTGTCAGTGTGGGGTTAGCATCGGAGGGGCTGGGGGGGTTCCCAAGATGTGGGGCATCAGTAGGGGTGAACATCTGAGCCGTCACTGCTCGGGATGGAAGGAACCATTTTAAAAGACGGTGTTACCGCCTCGCTGTAACGCAAACTATCTTCTAATTACTTAAAAAATGTTTTTATATTTTTTACCTTTTCCTGAAGTGGGCATTAGTGCAATTTATACTATTGCTGTTCAGTTTTTAATTCTGCTATAAACTGCAAGAATACAACTTTCCAAAATTAACACACAAATCGTTGTTCCATCAAAAATATTCTTCATTAATTAATATCTTCATTTATAACTTCAGCGCAAAAACAGACAAAAACACAGAAAATAAAGCCCAGATTTAAAGGATTAAGCTTTTATTTGAATATCTTCCTCTCCTGGTTCTGTCTACTGAGGAGATGAGAACATGCCAAGGAAGAGGATGGACTTGGTTTTATTGTGCCAGATGAAGAAGAGGAAGGGGTGGTCTGCTGTGAAGTGTACCTCCTTCTCTGACCCACAGCTACCAGCACAGACCACAGCTCCTGTGGCTGCAGCCGCCTCTATGCCATCCTCGTTCACCTCCACGAAGGCCTTGTGTACCACCTCAGACAGGAAGAGATCTCTTCCGCCGTTCATGCCAGACAGGTCAGCCTGTGACGGGCAGAACACGTCCGTCATGCCCAGCTCGGACAGAGGCTCCTTCAGCTTGTACTCCTCCTCCAGCTTGAACTTTGGCAGGTGAACGTGGATGTCTGAGTGAACTAACATGTTTTCCCTGTCAGTCCATTCATCCAGCCTCTCCAGCGTCAGCTCCTTCTCCAGCTGGAACAGAGCAAATACATTTTATCACATCTCTAAAAACTAAGAAGAGGATGTCTTGTGATTAAAAGGCTGAAACATCTGTAGCATCTTGTAGAACCTACAAGGGATATTCTCCATCTTGTTGTATGTTCCACCCCCTAAAACAACAGTCATCGACTGAGTTGCTGTTGCCTCCTTTTAGCTAAACTTCAGTTGTTTAGTAAACACAGTGTCTGTTAAAGACAAATAACATTGCACAGGCTGGTCAGTTGTAAGATGCATATTATACACATGTAGTAGTTTTACCATTTTGGTCTCTACCAACTCCTGAGGGAAATATCTGGCTTTTTAGTTCATAGATGTTCAACTTCCTTCACCAGCTAGTCTCCATCTTTGTCTGTCTGCTGTTAGGTGCTCGACAGGGAGTGAGCAGCAGGTTTGATATGAGAATCTCAATATGAAAAAAAATCTGTGTGTACCTTCAGCAGAGGGTCGGAGCCGTCTGTGGACTGTTCAGGCAACAGGATGAACATGCTGAGCTCCTCCTCCACAAACGGCAGCTCCAGGATCTGCAGACCGTAGTCAGGGATGTTCATGTAGTTCAGATTCTTCTTCTGGAACATCATCTGGACTGGTTTGCTCTCAGTCTGACACACAGAAGCACAATCAGCTGAACAGTTTGGATCAAGTTTCTAACAAATCCCATTGTATGTTTAAGTGAAATTACGATCTATACTAGTTTGAGGAGCCAAGGGACATAGAATGTAATAACCATAAATTAAAGTACACACAATACACATATTGCTAAATTATGATTTTTTTACCGGGCTGACTTTAAAGGGCATCTCTTTGGTTTCTGCTTTATCAAAGGGATACATCCAGTCTGCCTTCAAGTAGATGGCATTGACCAGAACCAGCCTCGTACCTTCAGAGACTATCCCCGGCTTCAGGAGATCTTTTATTTTATCTGAAATGTAACAGAAAACCTGAGAATTCAGAACAATGTAGAAAGATTTATTCCCTTTTACATTAAATTCAGGTGTAAAGTCGTACTTTCTGTCTGCTGCTCGACCCAGGTGTTGATCTCCTTTCTGCTCGCCTCCAATGCCTCGATGAAATCCACAGACTTCAGGTCAGCCTTGTAGTACTCATGCTTGTCTTCTAGGTATTGCTGCAGAGAACAGATATCATGTTATACTTTCAAGGAAGCTTTAAAAGAAAATAATTTAAGTATCAATTGCTTCTATGATAAGTGAAAAATGAAAACTCACAGGAAAGAACTTTGCGGTTTTCTCCCCATACAGACGATTGGCTGTTTTCAGAATGTATGATTTCGATGGTGAGTTGATGTCTTCGATCAGCTTCTTGAATTCGGCGTGGACGGCTTCACCATGTTGGAATGACAGGGCCTGTGTGGAAGTTTGGATTAACACATGATATTTTTAATGCTTTCAGATGTCACCTAAGAGTCCAGGGTCTGTAGGTGAGGAAGCTAAACTCAGAGTCAGTTCCTCAGAACATTTTCTGGAAGTTTTCCTGCCAGCCCACTTGTAAAATATCTGTAAAATGTAGAAATCAGAAGGCGACAAAATCTCATCTCTCACCTGCAAATTCAACATATTCACATGCAGAATCTGTTTAGAGTGAGATGCACATTTTTAACACTGAAGTCATTAATAGATGAGATGAAACAAGAACAAATAAGAAACTGTAAGATTTGTTCTTCTGTTAAAAAGCAAACTGGTTTAATGAACTGAACTGTCAGATCAATGTCCTGCTGTCAGAGAGCAGCACATACTGGACCTTGTGTCAGGGATTCATCTAGAGTCAGAAGAACAGATGGTTTAGAAACACTGTTCAGTCTGCTCCATCATAACCAACTGGTCCCACAGCTCTGACTCTCTGAATGACAGGTAACAGAGACATGGTGGGATGTACCTGGGCCATTTGATCAGCTGTGTCTCCTCTGGCTCCCAGGTAGACCATAGCCAGAGCTGAACTGATGCTCAGCGGAGACACCAACATATTCCCCGATGGGTTTGCACGGCTCAGAGTCCGGTACAGCTGCACATTGCCTCCAATGTTGACTGAGTTTTGGCTTGAGTTGCTGTTTGAGAGGATCTTGTTGCTGCTGTTGGTGCTGCTGTTGTTGCAGTTGCTGCTGCTGGGGTTGTTGCTGTTACTGGGGTTGTTGCTGGGGCCGTTTCCCATGGCTGAGGATGTACAGTTGTCCTGTAATTTACAAAAAATGCTTTTTAGTCATATGTATTGATTGTATTAAAATATTTTGCAGAACAAAATGTGCTAAGACCCCCGAGACCCACCAGATGAGTTGGGATTGAACCAAACTCAATTTTGTTTGTATATAGTTCCAAATCATAACAAACATGATCTCACAGTGCGAGAAAAATGTAGAATCAGATTATAAACGCAAAATACCTGAGAGACGAGAAGATGTGAAAGCAGAGAAAGTGAACCTGAAGGTTGAGTGGCCAGTAGAGGAACACGTACACCAGTATATATACAGTATATGTGAGGGTGTGACTGGGCGATAAGTCTGACTGCTGGGAACAAAACAACGCTATAGGCCAACTGCGCACCCGTGGAAAAAAACGCAAACAACACAATTCTGAGGAATTGTTTGCACAACCTCTTTTTGCGATAACTCTGATAAAGTGTATTTATTTATCTTTATCACTTTTACTGAGAATCTCACACGGAACTTGTATTTATACACATTGTTGATTTTGTACAACCTGTTTTTATGCTGCCTTTGTGAACGATTTGCAACATATGTTATGCCAGAGCCAGATTCTTGCCAAAACAGAAGTACATATTGCATTGATTGTTGTTTGGGTGTAACTCATGACAAACAGGGTCATGTGTGATATGTTTCTAATCTTACAAAATCAAATATTCGCTTTATGCTTTTAATCTCTATATATTTCCAGAGTAATGATATAAAGGACCCAGCCTCTATGAGCAATACGGCCGCAGTTACAGCAAACTAGTTAGAAAAAAGTTGCTATCCCTAAGTAAATTAAATCATGATAAAAGCGATGTTTAATGGCGTATTCCATTAAATCGAATCATGCCACAGAAAATGAATTATACGTTGCATTCAAAATAAATTCAACACTGACCATGTAGGAGTTATGGTGAAAATATGAAATCTCTCAAAGTTTATATTGGAATCAGGTTAGGAAAAGACAAACACAGTGAGGAGCATACAGAATGTTATGTTCTCTGGGGGCCACAAACTAAATGCATTTTAATGTCTTCTGAACTTCAACTAGGCTGCAACTTCTCAGGAAGCTCAGTCGAGTGAAAACGGTTCTTCAGGCGTTGCTATGGTTTGATTTATTCCTTTATTTTTACGGAAAACAATAATCTGTTTAATACTTATAATCATTATTCCGATTATTTTGATATTTCCCAGTTGTGGGTTTCTCATTTGACTCTTTACATTGGAGGGATCAGCTGGGGCATGATAGTTAATGTATGGTTGTTACATTTACATGAATGTGAAACACTGAAAAGTACGGTGGCTCTGAGAGCTCATCGCACTGCATCTGTTTCCGGAATTGTAGCACATTACTATAGTGTGTTGTGTTGTGTTGTCAAATGGATGAAAACGTTTTCTTCCTTTGCTTGTGTTTTGTCCGTTTGCATTTGTTTTCTTGAGTTGCAGTGTGTTGAGCTCTCAGGGCCACCGTAGAAAGGTGTGTCTGTGGAGTTTACTGGGATAAAGTCTCGTCCTCCTCACCCATCAAGGAGGGTCACAGTCACCGCTGGTAACCATGATAAACATTTCTTATCCATGATAAACCTTTTGACCGTCTTCTTACATAACTGCCACCAGACTCACCCACTACAGAAGCCCTCCCTCCCTTTTCCTGTCTCCCTCACACCTTGGAACATATTTTATATAACACCTCGTGGAACCTGAGTCACAATATGAGTTCATGAGAAATTTCATTGAATGTTAATAATTAATCACTTCTCTATCATAAGTTAGAAGTTCCCTTGACTTCATGTAAGGACCAAATCAGAGAAAACACCTCATCAATAATCATTGACACTCACATATTTTGTTGGCTACAAGAAACTGTTAAGGCTTCATACAGAATTGTTTTATTTTAAAGGCATTTATTTGCCTTTTCAAACACTAAGTGGAATTTAATTTGTTTATTTAATTTTTCCCACAGCCTAGAGGCCTTTTTGGTCCTTCTCAATTCCACTTACTACGTTGGCTCAAGGTGCTCAACATACTGCGGATCAGGAAAACACAATAAAATAGACAAAACAGGAGCAAAAGGAAAATCTATTTGACAACACAAACAAATACAGAAACGTGCTGCAAATAGCAGACGACAGAAATGTAATTTTAAACCCGTTACTGAGATTGTCATCGGCTCAGGACCTTTGTTCCATTGACAGTGCAGATGTTTACATTGGTTCCGAAAAGGGGTTTGTTGGTGGGCTTAAACCATGTGCTCACCCCCCCCCCCCCCTCCCCCGAGCACAAATTACAAAGAAAATAAAGGCCTGTATCCTGTAAAGCCTGCGTGCTGGGTTGCAACAGCCGTGACCCAGAACAGTAGCATCAATAAGGTGGTGCAATGGAAAAACTGTCTCAGAGAGAGAAAACAGACACAAGGCAACAAGCCTGTTTGTCAAGGTCAGCTGAGCAGGACAGCCTGTGATTGGTCAATAGCTCTGGCCTTAATGTGCCTTTTAAAGGTGAATAAAAGGAGCAGTTAAACATTTTAAAGAAACTCATTCACTCACTTTCCAAAGGCGCAAACCGCATCGAGAAAATAGACGGTCTGGTCGACGGAGGATTGATATTGAATTTGATTTGATTTGATTTCAAATGTATATAAACATGGACGACGCATCTCCAGTTCCTGCCACTGTCCAGAAATGAAGCCAAAATATATATATATAAACTGGCTATGATCGAGGCCATCTTGGAGTGATCGGGGGGTGGAGCTGCGCAGTATTGAGCAATTGACCAATCACGAGTCAGTCCCATGTGTCACTCAGGATGTTTCACCCTGTTTATAAAGCGTTAAACACAACTTATCAGAAACATGAACAATTGAACCTACATCAGTCTGATGTCCACGGCATAAAGTTGACTTTTTACTATGGTCCATGTCCCATCCACAACAACGAGGAGACCCATACTGGAGCCAGCCACCAGGGGGCGATCCAGATCATTTGTCTTCAGTTCTGGGATCTGTCATGTCATCCATTTTTATACTTGTTCTGCGGTCTCACTAATTAGGCTGATGAGTCTCTGCTGGCTCATCAGTCATCACTCTGTCTGTGCATGTTCACAATACTGACCTCATCCGAATGCGTGACTCAGGAGTTAATACCCCCCCCCCCCCCCCCCCCTTTTAGATGCAATTAAATAAGGTGTCAGTATTTGACCCTGGTTCCTGAGCC
The DNA here is from genome assembly GCF_947347685.1 of Pleuronectes platessa. Lineage (NCBI taxonomy): Eukaryota > Metazoa > Chordata > Actinopteri > Pleuronectiformes > Pleuronectidae > Pleuronectes > Pleuronectes platessa. Next base: position 26,124,313 of record NC_070634.1, read on the forward strand.
AGTCAGTTGCTCATTGAATCAACAGATGGTGAACACAGTTTCTTCTTTGTGAGAACCTGGTCAAACCGGTCGCTGCGAAACCTTTAAAGATATGAACTGATCCTGACACACACTTCACCGCACCCCACCCGGATTTACAACTTCACGATTAGATCAGAAACCAAAAAACACCAAGTTTTAATCAAGCATGAAAGTTCATTGTCAGCCTTTCGAGTTCCTTCAAAAGTTCCTTCAAAAAAGTTAGTGAAACAACCTGGATTTCACTTTTTGTCAGAGTAATAGTGAGGTCACATGTAAAATCTCTTTGTTTTGCGGCGAGCAAAGATCGCTATCTATCTCTGCAGGAGAAACAAACTTGATCAAACTCATTCAACGTGCATCTTTTAAACGAACGTTAAAAGCAGGACTGAAAACGGATTTCCCTTTTTTATTTTATAATACTTTTTCATATGACGTTATAACTGTATTTTTTCTTATGAATTTCTTCTCAGATACGACTTTCTTCTCTTTAAATCACAAAGTTGTTCTTGTAATATTACAAAATTATTTTCAAAATTGTTGGATTTATTTTTAAGAGCCTCAATACTTTCAAAAATGAGCAGTGGGGCAACATTTATAATTTTAGTTTTTAGTTTTTTTTACATTTAAACAGACAGTCCACCTGAACAATAACTTCATGCTTTGATGCTCCTTTAAATGTTCCTCTTTCAAAATGAACTTGTTGCCCTGCAGTTATCTACAGTAGATTACAATAAACTATAGTTTTATACACTTTATTGCTGTGGTATAAAATTATGTTAGAGTGATGTAAGTGAAGCTGAACTTTTCACGTTTACATTAACGTTTCATTTTCAATGCTATTGGTGATTAAATGCTAGCTAGCTAAATTCTAACGGACTGTATGTATAGAAGACTGTAACTGACATGAGCTCGTGCTGATTCGTTGATAGCTGATGGAGGTGTATGTTACATCACAGTACATTTATGGATTCATGTGCATTCTTCTCTTTAATTAATTAAACACACTTTTTGCAAGGATTCACAAACTTCCTGTTCCCTTTTGAATAAACAAACAAACATAAATATTCACAGTACATAAAAACACCTCTATATTGGCAAACTTTTGACCATGACACAAAAAAACAACAATCAACACCCCTGTACAATATTAACCACGCATGGCAGCTTCATTCCTAAACCCTAGGTTATTTTAGGGTTATTTTACTCTTTTCAAAAGTTATTTAAGTATAAATGTAGATGTAGAAGGTGCATTTTACATCTGTGGAAGGGTTGTGTTAACGCAGGGGTGTCCAATCTTTATATCCCGAGGGCCACATATAGAAAAAAATACGAAGGTCTGGGCCACTCACGCCGCCACGCCCCCCTGCCCTGGAGCGGACTGTTGACAGTGGGGGGGGGGGGGGGGCGTGGCGGCGTTCTGAGGGACAGCTGCAATACAGTGGGCCATAGTCCATCACATCACATTTCATTTAGCTGACGCTCTTATCCAAAGCGACTTACAATAAGTGCATTCAAGGTTACAAACCCAGAACGACAAGAATCAAGAAAGTACAATATCTTCAAAAATAGAGCAAAACTACAAAGTGCTATAATTAAGTGCCATTTAAGTGATACTAATTTCTTAGTTTACCCAACAAAGTTTTTATAATAACAAACCAACAAAACACACAAACATACACACCCAGACGCAATCATCATTAAAGGGCCACCCACTGATAAAATGGTACAATCTGTGATCTACAACAAATTCTGTATCAGAACCCACTTTCCCTCTTCATAGATGTGATTCAATTGCGTCTACAGAAAAACATTGCACGATAACATTTAAAAAAAGCCATAAACTTAAGGCATTGCAGTGCCGTACTGTAGGTCTGTATTTGTTTGGCTGATGAGACCTGTCCTGTATCTTCCCTGCTCTTTACAGTCAGTGTGGGACAACCTACAAACATGATGGGCTTTACCTTCTATATCAAAAGTTTTAAGTCACCTGACTGGCTGTGCTTATTAAGGTTTGGGTAAATGCTATCCAGGGGTGTGTTATGCTTTATGTTTGAATGGTTTTTTGGGTTCTGCCACTTCACGGCATTTGAGAAAAAACCCTTATGACATAACAAAACTTGTAAGATATGTTAAATAACAATATTGAAACATGTGTGTAAAACTATTTTTAAATTGCTCAGTAGGGGAAAGCACATGTTTCAAACATGTCCCATATATTAATGAGTTTGTTCAATAAAGCACAAAACTAGGCAGGCGGCCACATCGAGGTAAAGTTTGTAAAATAATCTTTAATTTCGCCAATTGAGGGCACCACAATTTTATTTTTTGTTTAGAGTTTATCCAAAAGAAGTAGAAACAGAATCAACTTCAGTTCGCAAAGGCTACGATGTTTCAGCGCTACTTTATATTTTGGACAATAATTCTCTCATGTATCATGTAAATACTCTGTGTCACTGTCAGGGCATGGATTTGTTTTCTGTTGTTGTCTGGTTTAGGTTAAACCTCTACCAGTGACATTAGAGGCTGTGTCATAATTGATCACAGGGTATTGAACCCACCAGTGAGCTTAATGCTACTAAAATGAGCTCTTTGACAATTCACATTTTAGATTGGGGTCATTTACTCTTTGCCACATAAGATACATGCCTGCTGGGAGGAATCTGTGCACCAGTAAAATCTCTTTATAATAGCAGGGATCGAATTCATCTAGTTTATGCGAGGGAATGTACATTCCTGCTGTCCTTACACCCAGATGGTGAACTGGACCTAATCCTGCTTTGGCCATACACATCCCCATGTAAACATCATCAATGGGAATAAAAGGGACGGACTTGGACATGTTGTATATGACCATAGCTGAGTAGCCCGACAGGAGGAAGCCTCCACCACCACAATAAGGGGGATAAGACTCTGACTCCTGCACTTGTACTGGGACATAGTACTTGCTCCCTTGGGATCTAATGGGCCCCACGTACTGTATCAAATGTCCGGTAAAGAGGTGCTTGCTTCCATCATTGTCCCTGAGGCCTTGGAGATACTCAACCATGTTGTCTGTGTTGACAAAAACGTCATCATCACCATTTAGCAAGAAGCGAGCTTTCGGACAGTTTCTTTCCATCCATTCTAGGAAGAGCACCTGCTTTAAGGTGAGGTTGTAGAACGTGTCTTTAAAGTCCCATTGAAGAATGTCATTGTACTCTTTTTGTTCCAGTTCAAGAAGTCTGTTCTGTCTCTCTCTTTCAAAACCAGAACCCGTCACTCCTGAGATGAAGAGCCTCCGGATCTGCACACCGTTGTGCAGCCTCTCTTCAGCCCAGGTTTTGCGCAGTACCTCTCGACGGTCAAAGTTAGCAGCGATGCTTTTAATGACCAGGAGGAGAAAGACCTCTGCAGATTCATCAGCTCCACCGCATTTGTCAGGGATGTCCAGCAGCATGGGAAAATGTCGACAGTGTTTATGGTAGAGAAAGTCTTGTATATTCCCTGGAAGAGAGCTGAAGCCTTCGACATTTCCAGCAGATGCGTTAAGTTGGCATTTTGGGAAGGAGTATACGTAGGAGGTCCTCGTGGTGGATGTGTTTATTTCACTGCTCCCCTCTCTCACAGTTTTGGGGATCCAAATGTCTCTTTGCTCAGTAAAATAATTACTGAGAAAGAGGACCAACAGAGCAAGAGAAACCCCCAGCAACAATGTTTTGGTGCGGATTTTCATCATCTTTAAATCTCTGCAGAGAAAAAACAGATTCTTATCAACACATTTTTTTCTTACTTGCAATTAATGTGAAAATGTCTGACACAGTTGAAGAATGGAAGAAAAGTCTGTTATAAAAAATAGATAATTTTAATTTACTGTGTTCCATATAAATGGTTAATTTACAGTTGCCATCATCCCACTCTTTTAAGTCTCTATAGACTCCTGGGAGTAATGAAATATTTCTTCAATCTTAACCAGCTGGTTACTGAGGCTGTCAGTCTGGTTCTGAGCAGGATGGGCACATTAATAACAACTGCCTGCATTTTTTAAAAATGTGATGCAAGTGCTGAGTGTGAATCAAACAGGAAAGTTGAGGCGAAAGCTTAACGAGGAACTGAAACTTCTATAAAACTCTGTAAAGCTACGAGCAGCTTCAGATTCAGATGATAATTCCTATGTAGGGTCGATATCGTCCTTATTCTGGACAAATGAGACATTTTGAATATCACTGCTGTGAGGAGCAAGCCGAGGCAAACAGGACTGAGCTTCTGAGAGCCACAGACCAACAACTGACAGTTTGAATAAATCGACCAGAGCCAAATCAGTTAGTCAGTAAGCTGGGAGCAGCTCAAGTGTATTTATGCCATGATACTACTGTAGACGACTACATGTTGAGCTGTCAGAAGCCTTACTATCACATGGGGTGATTGATTATGTATATTACACACACACACACACACACACACCTTTAACATTACACATTCGTTGCCGAACCTAACCTACTCCTACATTAAGAAACTTCTTCAAACAGACCTTTGAAAAAGTAAGGACTGGACAAATGTCTCCACTTTGCCAACGTGTGTTCACTCTGTGAGGTCTTTACTCAAAACTGTTCTCAAGTGTCACAAAGAAAAACACACATATAAATACAGGAGGCTACAAATTCAACAACTTGCAAATTATTCCTTCGCTTAAAACTGACCAGAGTTCATCATGTCAGCCTATATAGCTCAAATGCAGACATTAGAAATATTTAAAAAAAAAAATTAAATCAAAATAAGTATGCTTACAGTCAGTTGGTGGATAAGCTGGTAGGCAGGCAAAAAGAAAATCTTAACCCGGTGAAAACTGGAGAACCAACAGGAACAAAACCAGAGAGGAGCAGAGCAGATGACACATGAGTTGTTCTGAACAGATGTGAAACCAGTTCTGAGAAGGAAGAGAAAGAGGAGCACAGACTTATAAAATTTAACACAGTAGACTGGTGATTACTGTTGGCATAGACCCAAAGGCAGAGATGACAGACGGAGAGTGATGCAAAACGTCTCTGGGATGTGGTGTTTTTTCTATACAGCATAGACAAAGCTAACCAGCTACTGGAGAGTGGAGTTGTGATTCTAGGGCCGTTTCACACCCGTGTTGTCACTGGCTAGTCCTGTCAAAGAGGTCCCTATCTCTAATGTGCAGGTGGATGGTGGATGGTGGCTTCTGCACCTGGGGCCCCCGCCTGCCTCGGATGATGCTGAGGCCTCTGTTCCAATTGTGCCAGAGAGCAACACACAAGGTTCACAGGAGGAGAACAGTGAGGACAACCATCAGGAGGACGAGGTCAGAGATAATCACTCGGCCACTAGAGTTTCAGAGTCAGTGCTCACTGACGAAGATGATTACAGGATTGAGGAAGAGTTTTTCAAACTTTCCACCAAAAGAAGAAGCCCAGAAATCCAATCAAACAGTGAACAGCCAAAAAAAGTGTCAAAGACAAACCCACGTGTTCTTCCTCTCAGTCAGAGGACAGTTTGATGAACACTCCTGTCTACACAACACTAAAGGCACAAGACTGGTCAGAGTAGAAGATTTCTTCCCAGATCTAAAACTGTTCCTGAACTCAGTCAGAGTCGTCATGAGATGGGTTGAGGAGCCACAGGCAGCAGGTTCTTTCACTCTGCAGTAACTGTCGTGAATGGGGGACACTGCAGGAGCTCTTTCACTTGTGGGTGAGACACCGGGTGGGATCCTGCTGCCGTGGCTCGGTGTGTTTCTGAATTAATCACTTTGATCAGCTAAGACTCATCTTACGAGAAACAAGTCTAAAAGGTATTTTGTCTGAGACACACCTTGGATTCTTTCCATGCTGAACCACAATGAAGCTGAAATCCAGCCAAGGGGTGCCGGGGATGAAGTAACACACTCAGCTCCATAGAGCAGCTTAGTGACAAGGGAGTGTTAAGAAAACATTTCCATTGAAAAGCTTAAGAGACAAATGTGCACTTTAAATAGTTATCATCTCTTTATATCCCGTTTGAACACAATACACTATAATGGAGTTACTCACTTTAGTAGTTTTTTCATGAGATACGTTAATACTCAAGTACTTATAACTTCTACTTGAGCCATTGTAATTATATAGTAACAACACTTTTACCTGAGTACTCTTTCTGTTTACTCTACCCACCACTGCTCCTGGATCAGTTCCTGGATCAGTTCTTATGGACTAACTGGAGTTAGTGGTTCACCAGTCTATTTATTTACCGCTCCATCGTAGAAGGTATCTGGGCATCAGTGTGCTGCAGGTTTCTAGACACGAGATCATGTGAGCACGGCCCTGCACTGAGCCTCCTCCTTGCAGGGGCACTTCAAGTCGAGGCAAACCGGGGCAGTAAGAGGGCGAGGGACCCGTGGTGAGCCGGCACATCGGCCTCAGCGTGCGCCCACACAGCTGTGACCTTCTCAGGGATCATCAGGGGATCTGCCCTCCCGTCCGGATTCCAGGTAAGATTAGGTGCGGTGACTGTGGCCCCCTGGACATCTGTGTCAAGTGTGCATGGTGTCCCCGTCTCTCCTCCTCCGAAGAAGCCTTTTGTTGAGCAGCTTGTGAGCAGGCGGCACATGAAGGATTTACACTTGCAGTTATGGTGATATTATATATCTTTAAAAACTCTACTGAGACCTTACCAGACACTTATAGGCTGAAAGGACCTCAGAGGAAACACAGCTCTTTATATTGGGTGTCACTCAGTGCGTCTGTTTCATGAGTTCCTGTTTGGGAAACTGTGTCACATGACTCCGTCATTCTGTAAAAGGCTTATGAAACTTTTATAGTTTCCTTTGATTTTCTTCAGTTTTCATTATATTTCTTATATTAAATAAATATTTTTTTCCATTGTGTGAAAAACTGTTTGAGTTTTTGCTTTTCTTTTTGGCTTTAGTTCTTCAGACAGAATGATTTTATATTAAAGTGTTTTTATGGTCGTTGTCAGGAGTCTTCACACGATCACTTTACTCACAGATACACGTTGGTTCACACTTTATCTTACTCTCGGTCTTAACAGTAGTTTGTGGATCATTTTAATTTCCTCTTACCTAGTGAGTTATGTGAGTTATGCGAGTTATGTGAGTTGTGCCATCACGTTGTTGGATTTGTTTTTCTTTTCAGTACACACAAAGAAGGTAACGTCAGACACAGGGTGTGACAGCTCCCTGTGCGTGTTGATGCACTGCGATTTTCCCAGGACAATGTAATTGAGTTTGTGCTAAAGATAGCACCAGCAGGCTAGAGCAACACGCACCACTGTAGCCAATTAGCACACAGATTAGCACACAGCGGGCGAGAGAAGGTAGAGAGACGAGAGGGCGACGAGGGCAGCGAGGGAGGATTCGGTGTCAGGAGCGCAGACTAAATACTGATCTCCCTAATGTGAAGGTCAGGAAGGTCACACACGAGGGCGATGAACACAACACGCGACAATGAGTCTATGGGTCAAAGTCTGGAGCACAGGAGAAATCTGGGAATCAATCGTCTAAAAACCACAAGACCTATTGATTGTATATATATTTTGTTGACGTGTGTACTGACTTATCCACAGTTTTACTTTCAGGGTAACAGGACTTTAATTCTTTACTCGTCTCTGCTGCAGCGAAGACGAGGATGTTTCCCTCGGCCCCTCGTGGCGGATCAGGGTTGATCGTTGGTGTGAATCAAAGTTTGATACACCAGCTCCCACGTGAGCAGGATGCCAGGCTCCTGTGGGAGAGGTTCGTCTGCAAAGCGGTGGAATGTGTTACCTTAAAGTAGAAGCTGAATCAGTCACACGGGACTCACACGTGTATGAGTTGTGTTAAAGCAGTTTCATGCTCGGGACTCGAGTGTTTCACATGTGCCGTGGTTTCATAAGAGGTATTTTAGTTTGATGCTCAAGAGAAGCGAACGGTCTTTACTGTAAATATCTTTACAAATAGAAATAGTAAGTAAATATATATTGTTTCTTTTTTTATTGCTTTTCTTATGTGTGTTGTATTTATTGTGTTTTTATGTTTCTATGTTCATTATATGCACCAATAACCAGAGCAAATTCCTTGTAGAAGTAAACCTACTTGGCAATAAATACTTTCTGATTCTGATTCTGATTCTGATTTACTTGAATTATATTTTTAACAGGATTGTGCAAAAACTACTCAACCTAATTTCTTTACATTACAAGGAAGAACTTTAACCAGGGGGCAGATCCAGAAATGTGTTTTCTTTTATGTTGCAAAACTCAATGTTTTCCAACATTTTCAGAGATTTTTCCGATAATAATGAACGAAAAAAGTGATTTTCTACATTTATATAACACAGGTGGTCAGATAGAGAACGTTCTGACATGTAGGTTGATGAGTGTGAGCAATTTGGTGCAGATCCAAATAAAGATCTGGATCCAGTTTAAACAAGGACTCTGTTGGGCCTCGGTGAACGAATGCACTTTGATTTAATTTGATTCATGTTTATTTACATCATCACAGATTATCGACTCAATCGTGTGTTTGAAACCATCCTCGTGAAGCACAGGTTAAAAAAAACTAGAAGTAAACACCAACAAACCCCCCCCCCCCCCCAAACCGTTTCCTCCCCTGCCGCCCCCCCCCCCCCTCTCCGTCTGTCATCCCAGCTCTTGCACAGACACATGGCTCTCATGCATTCCGCTCGTTCCGTTATAACAAGCCACATTCCCTGGAACGCTTCCTCCTCTCCGTCCCTCCCTGTGGCCCCTGGGTCTCGGATCAGACAGCCCCCCCCCCCCCCCCCCCCCCCCAACACCACCACCACCCTCACCCGCCCCCCCCCCCCTGTAACTATCCCATGTACATCTGTGGCTCCCGACTGCAGAGAGCCACAAGCAGCCGGTGCCCCCCCGTCGAGGCGCCTGTCCTGACCTGACTCACTCCGGATCAGTGTGAGTGTGTGAAGGGAGGACGAGAGCATCCAGAACCTGGACACTAAAGCAAACAGCAGCACCTGAGGAGGACAAACCTGGAGACATCACACCCATGAGAGACATGGGAGGGAAGGAGAAGAAGATTTTGGTGATTGCAAACGTCCCAAACTACCAGGGGTAAGTCCTCGGGGTGGGGGGGGGGGGGGCTCTCCACCTCAACAACGTGCATTCTTCTCTCCCGACAGCGGTGTACGAACATCCATGCAAAACTGACGTTGTTGATCCGCATACAATGAATATTTGTGTTGTTCTTCCGAAGTGCAAAGCAAATCTTAAACCTGCGTAGTGAGCATGATCTGAATTCTAACACCTCTGCTGCTCGGGGGTCAGTTACAGTGGAGTGTGGGGGGGCAGCCGCGACCACAGATTGACTGCAGCTACGCTCTGCTAATCTTTGATCTGAAATAATATCTGACAAACTTAAAGCCTTTTCTTTGTCATGTTTTCATATCAGTGTGATGAATACGTTCAAATTACAACTAAAACAAGAACATCCGTTAAAAGTTTGATTTCCTTCTCTTAATTCTCTTAGTTTTGAAAGAGGCTTTTTATTTTCTGTGCTATGGAAATTCATGTTCAAAAGCTTCCTAAATTTGGACTAAAACTTTGAATCTGTTAAATTAAATATAGCAGTGAGATAATAAACGTAGATTCGACCGAGTCCAAGTAGAATTTTGATGCAAAACAAAATGCAACTCAATCTGCTGAGGACTAAAATAAGAGTCCTGCTTTGTTCTGGGCCAAATGGAAAAGTACATCGGATCAAAGTTCTACAGTTACACTCGTCTGTCGAGGTTGCTGAGTTGTTGTCACTGTGAAGGATTGTAGAGGGGCCGGGGGGGGGGGGGGGGTTCCCAATATGTCGGAGCATTAGTGAGTGTGTACATCTGTGCACACCGCACAGCCTGAGTGTTTACATGTGGGCCGTCGTGTGCTGGGTTGGCAGAGCTCGTGTCTTTCATGAGGAACTGGTCCAACTCGTCTGACGCTCTTTATCTCTGTGCATTGTGTGTGCGACTCTCAGAGCAGAATGTCCCGGGGCTCAGTGACAGTCTGGCCCGGTTCTCGTGGAACAGGGTCACTCCAACATGTCGCTCTGGCAGAGCGGCGGCGACGATTCGCTGATCAGGACTTGGACTCAGCCGCGATGACAGCTTCAACGAGCTGGCAGCTCAGACAGGAGGGAACGTGGAGTTTAGAAAAAATAAACCTGACGATCACTTGATATTGTGATCATGTCGTGCAGCTCATTTTTAATATGATGCCCTAATAATTTGAGCAGTGGCTGCGGTCACTTGAGTCTCCTCTCTAATGAAGAGGGGAAGCACGGTCAGAATCTCCTGAGCGAGTTTGCAGCTGCAGAGAATTTCAAAAAAATCCAACTGCAGTCGACGTTTACGACGTTTGAAAGTATATTTAAACTTTATATTCATTTTCCCTGATGTCAAACGAAAGATTGATTGAGTGGGATCATAATGTTCTGTACTGTTCTATTCTCACCATACCCACGCACACTCAGACACCGCCCCTGCATTCCTGTGGTTTATGGGCTTTAATGACTGTTTCCATGAGACTACTAAACCCGGATGGCAGAGGCCCCTGAGAGAGAGATAGCACCCTGGGGTGAAGACTGTCCAGGCCGCCCCTCCTGCTCCGACCATCTGGGTCCAGATCCTCTGTCCCGGCCTGATACTTAAAAAAAAGTCCCCTAATCTGCCCTGTTGCTGTTTCTGTACCACGCTCACACATAGCAAGCAAACCCCCGGTAAAGCCAGGCCCCTGCATTACACTTACGCATAAGTATGAACTGTACACATGCATGCACACACACAAACACACACACACACACAACATAAGCGACCGGACATGGAGCCACGGGCTGTTATCTTTGCTGCAGAGCGACGACAGCGTCCGTCAACCCGACAGCACGTGAACAGAGGCTGAGAGACTTCACTTCAGAATGGGACTGGTTTCACATCCAGCAGCTCCCCCCCGACTCACTGTGTGAAATTTAAGGTTTTGGCTCATTTACAGCAGATCCGTCCGAAGAGTCTCACGTTTACACACTTCACCGTCTCCGCTCAGGGCCGAGCTCACACATCCTGAGTCTCAGAGGAAAGGAAAAGCAACACCCGGCCTAAGAGCAGCTGACGATAACGAAGGGAGAGCGTGACTATGTAAGCTGACTTCTTGCTAACCCGGATTTTCTATTTCTACATGTGTTAAATACACACGATGCGAATGTGTCAATGCAGGAGCTCAGGAGCCGTGTGAAGGCAGCTGTCGAGGTGCCGGGGTCGGAGCTGCAGGCTCTTCAACTCGTTCCTGCTGAGAACGCACAGAGATAGAAGTGCTTTCTTCAAATGTTTGAGTCTGAGACTGAGCTGTGACGATTAGGTTTGGATTTCAGAGAATAATCAGTCACTGAATTGGGAAATGAGATGAATGTGACGTGTCCCACTATTCTCTTGTGTTACCCGTCTACCCCGAACGAGCCGTGTCCCGATCCTTTGGCTTTGGTTTGGTCTTTATCAGCAGTGAATCCTGGGATAAGGTTAGGGTTAGGGTTAGGGTTAGGGTTAGGGTTAGGGTTAGGGTTAGGGTTAGGGTTAGGGTTCGGGTTAGGGTTAGGGTTAGGGTTAGGGTTAGGGTTAGGGATCGGTCGGCCCCAGAGGGATCCGCCTGATGGAGCCGTCACTGCTCGGGATGGAAGGAACCATTTCCAAATGGGGCACGAGGCCTGTAAACATATTGTGATCTGTCATTTGTCCAAATATATTTTTATATTTTGAATTTTAAAATGAATAACAGATGCTCCTCAATAATCCGCTATTTCCAGAAATGTGGCTCAAATATTTGATCCGTATCCAAACAGACACTATTTTGAAATAGGACAGATCCAGTTTATTCTGTTATTTCTTCTCAAACGCTTTATTACTTAATCGTGTAATTACAAGGGGACACGGATGAGTTTGTGTTGTCAGCTGCTGCTACCGTCTGTCACCGTGTCCCTGTCTTTAAGAGTCCTCATTGTCCTCGTGCTCTGACGTCCAACTGCTAACCCTACCCCATTAAACCCACGGCTATGTATAGAGCCTGATATTTGGCCTCAGTCCTGGACAAGGAGAAATCATTTGACCGCACATTAAACATCTTAATCACGTCACTTCCTTGTGGCATTATCATCATTATCAAAACTCGTTGTGTGTGTATTCGGACCCACCAGCTCACCCTCCAGGATATCTGTCCCCCCCCCCCCCCCCCAGCCTGCAGGTCTCCAGTTACAGGTCCGTCTGTGATTTTTATTTCTTTTAATCGCTTCGCTCTCGCGGCGCATTCAGCATTTTACTGAGGGATTTGAACTATTCTCCATTCATCTAAACATACACCCGTGAAGTCCCAGCGTCCTCTGGGTCCCTTCGTGATTCATGGCCACTCCGAGAGCTATGAGACACATGCAGCTCTTCCTATCAGTTTACGCAGGAGGATTAAGATGGAGAAGACGGACAGGAACCTCCCTGCTGTTTTATAGCCGGGGGGGGGGGGGGGGATTACCGAGGGCCGCCAAGCAAAGTAAACATACACAAACTACTGCATTGCTTGGACGCTGGCACGCTTATGTAACGGCAACAACAGCAATGAGTCAAACTGTGTGGAAGCATCTATCTGTTCACTTTTAATTCCTTACCACCTGGCGGCAAGCTCCAGCCCCCTAATGGTTTCTTCACCAGTGGAGCTTTTCCATTTCTGGTGATAGCGTCCCCCACGACCCCCACGACCCCCGCGACCCCCCGCATCCCCCGTTTACTACACTATAAAGAGCAACCTAAAATAAAAACCCTTTAAAGTGAGCGACCCGGGGTCAGCCAGCCTGCTGCGGGGCACCGGGTCGCTCTCTCTCTCCAGGGCCGGGAGGCTGCTCAGCCGCCGGGCGACTCCGTCACAACAGGAAGGACGAGCGTTCCTGAAGGGCCCCGGCTAGAGGGGCAGAGCGGGTGGTGGTCGGGTCAAACAACTGTGGCGTCCGAAATACACAAAGTCAAATAGAAAACGCTAAAGACGAACGTGCTGTAAAACGTGTGTAGAAATAACCGTGGTCATAAAGAGTCTTTGAAAGGGAAATGATTGATGCAGTAATTTGCCTGCAACATGTCTGAGCTTTATTTATACAGCAACTTTCATTCATAAAATGTATCTCAAAGTGCTTCACTATAAAATCAAAGATATGAAATACAAACACGTCAGCAATAAAACAAGGACGCAAGGTAACACGCTGATACACGGATAAGATATGATAAGATAACATAAGATAAGATAGTCCTACATTAATCCTACTGAAGAGAAATTTACATTGCAGCCATAAAGTCATAAATAAGATATGAACACAATAGATTAATCAAATTTTATATTCCAAATAAGGACTTCAAACGCTGCGGCATCCTCTGCACTTAACTCTCAACATGAGCGAGGAATAAATATAAGTAGGTATAGAAATAGGCAGTAGTATGTCAATTCTTCTTCTTCTTCTTCGTCGTCTTCTTCTTCTTCTTCTTCTTCTACTTCTTCTTCTTCTTCTTCTTCTTCTTCTTCTTCTTCTTCTTATTATTATTATTAGTTATTTGCGGCTCAGCACCTCGATCGCTGCTGCACAGAAGCCGTCTCCACATCAAGTCAGAAGCTCCTGATAGCATCGCATGTGAGGAAGAGGAGATGCATAGTCCTTGTTTATAATATATGAAATAAAATACTTTCATAGTAAAAAGTATTTGATTCAAAAACTGTTTTGTTCTGCAGATGCTTTCTGAAATGCACCAAAACATGTTTTCCAATAAGGATTTATGAAATGACATTTATAAAGTTATAAACAATACAATGCAATGAAGATGTTTAGGTTTTGTGTATTTGGGAGCTTTTATTTTGAAAATCCAGCCTCCTTTCGGGTTTCCTTGTCAAGGTCTAACCATCATAAAAACAACAATATAATTAAAATAATGATAATAATTAAGATTATAAATATCAATAATAACCTCACACCTCAAGTAAATATAGGTATGTAAGTATAAGATTACATTTTTTTTTTAATGCAGTGATTCATATCAACATCGACCAGACGTCATGTTACCTTTTCATCAGCTATATAATTAGTAAACTAATCTGCACAGTTGTTGCGTCTGCAGACTGAACCCGGTCTTTAACATCCTCTACAGAAACAAAAATTAAAACCAAATATAGACTTTGTCGTTCTGCCAGCAGTGAACCACTGAATGTATAAAAGGCCGACATAAGGAGCAGTGACAGGTGCTCCCCCCACCGCTCTCTTGGCTTCAGCTCTGCAGATGAAATCCTAACCCTGAGATCGGCCCCTGATGCTGAGGATCGGCCCCCGGCGGCTTCAGGCCGGCGGCATCAGAGGACTGAAACTACAGCCACTCTCTGACCTCGCTAATTGTCGAGCATCGTGCTGGGGGCACTTGCGGTACTTGAGGTATAAATATCCCCCAGTGATCTCCCATGACTGCCCCCAGAGGCTCAGCAGGTAGAGCGCAGCAGAAAGCCAGCTGTCTGCGGCAGGCGGCAGCCAGGATTTTTCTGCACCGCATCATCAGTCGTCCCTTTTGGATGTGAGACACTGCTGCAGCACGCCGGAGCAGAGCCGGTGGAGAGCACTGCTTCTTCAGCCGAGCACCTCACAGCTCTATATCTGTCTGTAGCCAGGTGCTCCCCCTGGATGTCACTGGCTGCATCAGTGTTATTACAGTATTGAATACTCATATTGTATAAGGAGGGAAACAAGCTCTTTATTGAGTCAGTTTAAAGATGTGTAGTAGTTCAGCATGTGATATATTTATATTGGAGGAAAACTATTTGGGATGATGCAAATACATTAGCATGACACAGAGATAAGCAAATATGTATATATGTATATTGACAATGCAAATAGTGCTGCAAAAGAAAATTGTTGTCAGAGTGAGTAAAATATTCTTTTTTTTATAAAGGTCAGAGAATAAAGTGAAATAAGTTTTGATTTCTTGACATTTTCAACAAAACCCTCACGTCAGTCATAAGAGCTCAGTTAAGATCCAACAGTCGCCTCACATTCAATCAAGCTGCACCAAATCTCTCTCATTCATAGATATCAAATACTTTCAAATCACGATTCATGAATGATTCCCTGGGAAATCTGTGAAAATGTTCGTGTCACATCCTCACATCCACGTTTTGTAGAACTTTTAAAACCTGCAGATAAAAACAAGTAGAAGAAAAAACCTCTTTGGATGAGGATAGAAGCAGAATCTCTTCACCAGCAGGGTTTTGTTTGAAAAAGGGTCCCCAGATTTTATTAATCTAAGAGATGAATCAGTTATTATTTATGTCTGTTAAACATGTTGAGCATAAAATGATTTTAATCTGAGAGGCTGGAGATGAAGCATTTCTACACTTGAATCTTTTTATTAAACAAATGTTTGTTGTACTTTCAGGTCAGACAAGAGGACTCAGTGTCACGAGTCTGTTTCCACGAAGAACAATGGAAAACTCCCGTCGTCAGCGCTCCCCCCCCCGATCCCCATGTCCCCCATCGTAGAGAAGATGGAGGGTTGGAAGGCCATCCGCAACCGCAGCAACAGCCTGCGTCTGGGCCGCCTGGCCTTCTACCGCCACCTGGAGAAGGTGGAGACCATGCGCTGCTTCTGGGAGCTGAAGCACGTGGAGCTGCAGGGAGGACACCACCGGGTAACGTGCACCGCTCTCACACCACCCCCCCCCCCCCATCATCGTCGTCATAAATCAGTCAGATGATCAGATGAATCCTTGACACCTGACTCGACCTTCTCCACTGACCTCTGACCCCTGCAGACGTTTTTAACTCCATGTGTCAAACCTCTTTACCCTTTCATCTAAAACTGTTTCCTGAAACTGACATGAACATTAGCGCTGAACATTGTCCACAGCCTGACACAGTGTAAAGTCCAATTCTGTGAAACCAGTGGAACTTATTGCACTTCCTGATCTGGATCCACATCTAAATCTAACGTGTTCTTCACTGAACCTTAACGCATCTGTCCACCGGGTTTCATGGAAATCCCCTGGGTAGTTTTTGTGTCTTGCTCTCAATCAAACTAACTATGAAGCTGCTGCATTAATCATCTGATAGAATTTTTAATCCATATGGTTCACCTGGTATTTTGCGGCTGTGACTGTGTGAGAATGACAGTAACAGTTGTTTGGAACTTGTTGAAGGACACACACAGATGTAGCTGCCACAAGATGGCGCTGTGGGACAAAGACTCTTAATAGATGAACCAACGTCAAAGTCACAATGAGAGACTTTGATTTCAGAAAACATCCGGGCACCTGCAATGAGCTACTCACTAAGAACTTTGTAATAATAATCTTAGTTTCTAAAGTTAAAACATTTATATTTTGATATCATCAGTAGCAGTCGACATGTGAGCTGCAAGGAACCAAAGGAAACACTTCAAAGCACATTCAATAAATATTGAGATATATAAGAATATATATAAGAAGTGTGCACTGATAATTCAAACGCGATCACGTTGAACTAAAAGATGCTGCATTCTATAACTTTAAAACAGTTTATGTCATGGTAAAGTAAAGTATTAATTGAAGTTGTAAGTGTTAAATATAAATTATGTTCAAACTAAATATAGGTTTGAAAAATGAATACTTGCAGATCCGGTATCGACCAGAGTTTGAGTTGAGATGCAATTTTTTTGCATTGAGAAATGTGAAATATGTAAAAACTGATTAAAGAGGCACTTCATTGTTTTTTATATCTTTTTAAATACATACAACACGAACATATATTCATTAAAATCCAGAAAAATTTGATTCAACTCCTGCATGTGTGGTGTTTACTAAGTAAATCAAAGCTGAACAGCGTGATTGCATATAGAGGAATAGTTCTTCAGTTCTCCTTGATGTTTCTGAAGTGACCACGAGGCGGCGCCAGAGGAATAAAAAAAAATATATTAAGCGCTTAATGGAATTTAATGTCCTCAGCCAATCACAGTGCAGTTCCATCTGTTCTCCATCGTCTCCATCTTCCTACTTTAGCTTAAAAAAAAATTTGAGCATCAGACACAGATTCATCAGCTTCATGACACCGAGAATATTTTTGCAACCAGGGGTCCTGCTCTGAAGCCTCTGTGACCCCTGTACCCTCCTCCACCTCCTCATCCTCCACCTCCTCCTCTTCCTCCTCCTCCTCCTCCTCCTCCTGCTGTTGCTGCCTGTTAAATCAAACCTCACCAAACTGTCGGGAACATTTTTCAACGACCTGCTAAACAACCTTTTCAACTGTTTGAAAGCAGAAGAACGTGCAAACTGTTTTTCATCGGTTAAATAAAATCAAAACATCAAAGACCTGCAACAATCACCTGACCTTGTTGCAGAGGGCTGGTAAAAATAATCCAATTTAGAATCATCTAATTGACATAATACCAAATTTATAATATTTATTGGCATGTTTTTTGTCAATGGGAGGAAGTCACCGCACCAAGTCTCCATGTTTCCTGTAGAGATGATGAAGATGACCCGATCAGTGCTTCACACAGTAACCAGCATGTTGGGCAAAGCCCCGGGAG
Organism: Pleuronectes platessa; assembly: GCF_947347685.1. NCBI lineage: Eukaryota > Metazoa > Chordata > Actinopteri > Pleuronectiformes > Pleuronectidae > Pleuronectes > Pleuronectes platessa. Next base: position 26,141,889 of record NC_070634.1, read on the forward strand.
GCTTCTGATCTGTGGGATCTGTATATAATTCCTTCAGGTTGTAATTAACGAGACGAGCATGTCCCCTCCAGTGGACTGTGTCTCACCCGTCTCACTCCTCGGAAACAGCTTCCTCAGCACTGGTCTCGTTTTCACCTGCTTGCGGCTGCAGATGAGTTTAAACTTAACTCCGCGCAGATGCAGGTGTTTGTTTTCAGGCGTGCGTGCCTCTCTGCTTATTTGCCAATGTGTGTATCTGCAGCGACGCATGCACACAAATGTGTGTGTTCCCGAGACGCAGAGAGAGAGATAGAGAGAGAGAGGCCTGACAGATATACTTAGGAGTGTTGCATGCATGAAGTGCTGTGTGAGGAGTTAAAGGACACCACCTCACTAACATGCCTGCAGCGGCAGCAGGCATCTGATTCTGCGTACAGCGGAGACACCCTGAACCCAACACCACCTGTCCCCATCTCGTCTCAGAGACGGCATGTCCTCTCCATTTAGGTCCCGTGGTGCGAGGCAGGCAGGAAGCCGGGTGGCTGGGGGAATGGGCGGCAGGGTGGGCGGGTGGCCTGACAGCAGAGAGGTCTTCTTCTCGCTTGGGTCCGTGGCGAGGGAAGGATTGAAAGTTCAGAACAGAGCCGAAGGAGTTTTGATAGTCAACACCACCCGTCTCACCCCATGTCAACAGCTGCTTCCCTCGCCACCTGAGACTCCCTCGGCAGCCAGGCTGAGATAAGACAGACGGCCGGGCAGGTGGACCACAGGGGACAGGGAGACCAGGGCGTCCAACATGGAGAACCTCCTGAGGGATAAAGATATTTGGATATTAGGCAGCATGTGTCTGGTGGCCACGTTCCTGTGGCGGCGGCTGTGGACATTATTTTCTGTGAAGAAGAAGAGAAGGAGCCCCCCCCCGCCAGACGCTCAGGTAACGACAGGAGGAGTCGGGGTCAGTGCACCTGGGATCAGGCCTCAGGGGCGACTCAGTCTGAGTGGATGTACAGAATCAACAAGTGGTCGTTTACCGTGCTCGGTTTTCATGATGTGGATCGTGGGAGAGGCCGAGCTGCAGGTCTGCATGAGCAGGACATGTACGTTCACACATTATCACCAGCTCTGGTGTCTCACTGCCAAACTGATGCAGGCTACGTTTTGGCGTTTCCGATTCACGTCAATTCAATTTCTCGTCTTTGTTTGTTGGTTCGGAAGCAGGAGATGTAGAAATCCACCTGAAGTTTTAGTCTGGATCAGGATCCAGGTTTTTAGAAGACGCCCAAACATTACACCTAAAGTCCTTTATGGCAAGTTTCATGATTTCTTTGTGCTCCAGCTAGAATTTGAATTAAAACCTGGTGGTTGTCTCAGACTGAGTGGATCTCAGTGCAGATACGAGTCATGACACTTTGGCGTTTCGGCTTTTTCAACTGTTTCCTCTGCAAAAACTGTTTTTCCACACTTTAGTAGAATGAGGTGCAGAATTAGGAGGTTGAAACCATTTATTTTAAATCATATCTTAAGTGTTTTAGTGGGTTTGTGAAGTGCTGGAAGACGGGAGCTTTATCTGACTGCTTTCTGGATAAGATAAGATAAAACAAGATAAAACAAGATAAAATCAGATCAGATAATCCAGCACAGGGGCTTTAAAGTTAAAAATATCATAAATAATATATAGAATGTAACCAGTTTGCACAGATAGGAATGATAAATGCTCAGTTATATATTTTTTGCATTTAAACCTCTGGTCACAAAGCTTTTTGATGCACGTTGGTGGTTTGATGATCACATCTGTGAGTTTTGGAAGAGAAGAGCCTGGAGTCTAGTTTAGGTTTGGGTTGATGTGACCAGGCCGACGTGGTCCAGGTCCAGGTCCAGGTCCAGGTCCAGGTCCAGGTCCAGGTCCAGGTCCAGGTCCAGGTCCAGGTCCAGGTCGTCCCCCTGGAGGAAGTAAAGGGTTTCTAATAGATCTGTTCTCCAGGAAGAGGCAGTAAAACTAATTTCACTGCTGCTTTCAACTCAACAACAATAGACTGGCAGAGCGAGGCCATATTTCATATCTGTCAAGTGAGTGGAAAACCCGACGTCATATCACACGTCTAAAATTCAATCCAGCACAGATCCAGCCAGATGAGCCAGTTCCCACCACCCCTACTGCACACACTGAGCCCAGTATAAACCAGTGGATGATGTTCACACAATCCAGCAGGAAGTGAATGAAAGTGACTCCTCGTAAACATGTGTGAGCTGAGGAGCTCTGAGCAGTTACAGCCTGTCAGTGGAGCTCAGCGTCTCTTTATTACGCTCAGCGCCCTCGAGTCTCTGCTGACAGACGACACTTGAGATTTATAACTCGTCCTTTCTGCTCTGGTTCAGTCCGGTCAGGTCGTGTGTGTTTAGCAGCTGGAGCTTCATAAAGAGTGAAGACGTGAAAGAATGAAGTCAGCAGATGAGATAAGATCATGTCTTAGTCCCACAATGGGGACATTTAGGGTTTGAGTCTGGAGATTATAGAAAAGGTTCCAGTAACAGGTTTTTAATTATTGATATTCAAACATAAGCAGAAACTCAGAGCAGTTGCTGAAACAAACCAGTTTCTCTGCCGACGTCTAATTTTCTTTTCTGTAATTATCGTTTATGCTAAAGTCCATTAACCTGCATTATACATCAGGGCCTCTTTAGTCCTTACAGAGAAATAACAGCTTATATTTAATAGTGAAGTTAATTAAAAGGAATCGACAATTCACTTTTCTCTTATTAAACCTTCACCATCAACAGTCCACTTGTTAAATCACATTTGTAAATATCAGTTCCCTATAGATATTTCATTAATTATTCCCTGGTAAATTGTTGAAAATGCCAAAAAAACATTCTATCTCGCAATATATAAGAAAGTGAAGCATCATACTCCTGGATCTGCCCCCAATTGTGTTATTGGTGCTTGCAGACATCCGTTGTGTAGTTTTTGTGTAAGCCTGCTGAAACACAACATCAACACACACCAACAAACTCTTAAATCAACATGTCACACTTTAGGATTCAATATTGAAATATGGATTCAGTCCATGTTTAAACAGATTAGAGATGTTTCACCTGTGTTCTCACACTCCTGCACATATACAGTGATTGTTGTGGTTTAACGATGCATCAATTTCAAATGAAGACAATAAAGTTAATTAAACTTCAAAGACGGCATCGGGACTTCTCTCACGCACCAGTGACCCACTGGGATCAAACTAATGGTTTTGTCTGCGGCTCGTTCAGAGGGAATCTGAAGCTCGTGTTAACGCGAGTGAACGAGACTAATGTGAGAAGAGCTTCTCTCGCCTCACATTCTCACACACGCATAGCTCGGATCGAATTAGCACACAAACAAACAGGGGCGGGACACGACAACAGACACACAAAGACACACACTTTTCTCTTTTGTTGGTTTTCCGTGATCTCGACACAGTTTCTGTTGGTTTACAGATGAATATTAAACGTGCAAAGTCTTTTTTAATGTCACGTAGAGTTGATTTCATCCTGTGCTTCATACAGATTGAATTTGAAAGATAAAACATTTTATTCACTTTATTGATTTATATATATATATAAGTATGTAATGCATTATTTCTATTTCTCTTTCTCAGCTATTAAAAAGAATAATTCCTAATTTAACGAAACATGAATCATTGAACACAATGCAGATCTGGATAAGCAGCTATTTATTAAAGATTAAAATATAGTTTGTTTTAAATAGATAATAATAATGATTCTTTTTTCACACACAAAAACATAACACACAATATTTGAGATCTTTGATGTGTTGTCATGAATGTGCAGCTGACACGATGATGTGTTGCTGTCGTGTGAACGTGAAGCAGAAGCTCAAAGGAAAGTTTCCAACATGTCGTGGAATCCATGACTTTAAAGAACTGAGGCGGAGGAACTCCCCCGTGTTACTGGGATGTTCCTAATAAAGTGAGTTAGTGAAGTGTAGATTTACTGTTTATGCACAGACTGCACATCATGAATCTGTCTCAAAGCTTTAAGTCGTAAATTCAGCATAATTATTAATATAGTTTGTGGTATTTACTGTAATCTTACAGTGTAAATACAGTACAAACACACAAGCACACAAACACACACACACACACAACCACTTTCAGTCGACTGTCAACCTTTTCAGTCATGAATTCTCTCCTGCACAAGAGAAGTAAAGCTGCAGTAAGACGTGTGTGATTTAGAGATCGAGGCGCCATGACACTTCCTGTGATGGTCTCCTGCTCCTCCCTCCTGTGTCGCTCTGGAATGACGACTCCAGGGGAATGTTCTGTTTTCGCCCGGACTCCTCCGGCCTCTCGGCTGGTGTCCACTTTCAGACGTTTGCATTTCTCATTAGCAGCTCAGTGCTGGTACGCGGCGGTGGTGGAGTCCCCCCCCCCCCAGCAGTGTGTTTGTGTGTGTGCTGGGATGTTATAATGATCTAAAATGGTCTTCCCCCGAAGTGAAGGTTGCCAGCAGCAGATAGAGAGAAATAGAAAGTTGTATTTAGACAGGAAGAAGTGAACCTTTGCACTTTGTAACACCTCCACCCCAGAGACTGTAGTTCAACACAAGGACCGACTGAAAACCAGTGAACTTTTCACCCGCTGCAGGATTTTATTGACATTTATGACACATTTCCGTCTCCTCTGCTCAGCTGTCTACAGCAATACATCCCCAAGAATGTGATATGTATGGTTTAAATATGAAATTCATAAAAAAAGCAGAGTTTGGATACAGAAGTGGAGATTTTCCACCCATATGTTTTTGCTAAATTCACATAAAAACATTTCATTAGCAAAGTTACTACCGACAGCAGGTTATGAAAATATTCAAAGCCTTTTTGACAACTGTAAAAAAAACATGGTGTCCTCCGTAGATAGGACCCGCTCCTGGATATACAGTATTTAAATATAAACGGCTCATTCTGGGGTTAAGAAAACAACAATTCGAACAATTTAGATGCAACAAACTAGTAAGAACATCCCTAAGATTATTTCATATAATGTAAGTTTTGCCTATAAACCTAAATCTGACCCACTGGACCTTCAAGTCAAGTTGAGAGTGAATGAGAGGAGGATGAAATGAAGTGAAACAGATGATTGATCAGCAGGTTCTCAGATGTCTCTGGTCCTCTCCTGCCATCTAGTGGTAGCTATAGAGAAGTGCATTGTCTCTAGAATTAAAATAACATAACACCTGCTCAGAGAGATTTGTCTATTTAACCATATGTTAATCGTTTTTTTTATTTTTTAGATGATCCATCACTATAATATAAACAAAAAGTGTATGAATGAGACAATAATTGATGCTTTAATGTATAAACCACCTTATAACTCCTTTTTAATTAGGTTATAACGAGCTGGGCTGCTTGTGTCTTTCCATCTCATCACAACCAACATATATACAATATACACTATTGTCATGTATGTGATTATAAGTATATCTGATAATGTAGAGGGGTAAAAAGAACAGTATCTAAAAGAGATTTGTATTCAAAAGCATGTGACATAGGGAAATTCAAGTCTCGTAAATAAACATCTGACCAAGCAGGTTTTCAAATGTAAGTTTGAAAAGAAGATTTAGAAATAAACACAGACAATTATAGATAATTACAGAAAGTAATAAATAATGACAGCGTAATGAGCCTCATAAATTACAGTAATCCAGAGATCCAACGGGCTCCTCTCTCCAGATTCCCCTCTGAGCTCTGCTGGCTTTACTGTCACTGTGTTTTTTGGGGCAGTGGGATTGACGTCCATTCCCCGGGGTCAGAGGTCACCATCGCTCATGAATCCTCCCGGTCACGCCCACTTGTCCCCACGTTACACAACACAGACAGACAGACAGAGAGAGAGAGAGAGAGAGAGGGAGTGGGAGAGGGGGGCTTATATAACATATTTACAGGCTGGTCCTTATATATTTATACACACACACACACACATAGTATCAGCTCCTCTTGTCCATTAAAGGATTGTTTCAGCGTCCGGCCGAGGTCACAGCAGCAGAGCGTTATCGTGAGCTGAGAGAGAACAGACTGTCATCGGCTCGTGGTGACACCAGTGTGTGTCGGGTTGAAAGTATGCAGCAGGTGGAGCTGCAGAGATAACGCGTGTCCATCTTTGTCGTGAAGCTGCACAGACACAAACAAGTGACTCCCTCTGGAAACGATGCACGCACAATTTAAACCTCGGCTACTGTGCGTCAGGGGAAAATGTTTCGTAAACAGATGTTTCTATTTCTATTTTGTTCCCTGGTTCTTACACAGGAGAAAGTTCATTATAGAGTTAATATCAGCTCCTGTGCGTTCAGCTCTCAGCAAACACCACCGACGATGATTAACCTGCATGTTTTAAATTATTCACTTGTCCGTCACAGCTGATCCTTTTTCCCTGCTCTTCATTATTGCCGCTGTGGCTCAGGAGGCAGAGCGGGTTGTCCACTAACCAGAGGGTCGGCGGTTTGATCCTTGTCTCGTGATGTGCGATTGAGAAAGTTCTATGTGTGTTAATCAAGATGAGAGGTTCCACATAGATACAGACCATTAACATTTATTATATACATTTTAAAAAGGGTTCAGAGTTTATAAGAACAACCATCAGGGAAGGGGATGTGGGAGGAGCCTGTGATCGCACGGTGTGAGAGAGAAAAGAACTCGAACTCGAACTCATTTAGAATCCAAGGCTTTATTCTCCATCACATGTTTAAGGAACACTGTGTAACTTTTAGAGCGCCCCCTAGAGCCAAACATAGGGATTCATTCCATCGGGCTGCAGCTGTGACAAATCCACCGAACTCAGTTTAGAATCGTTCATATTTCCAAAGTCTCCTGCAGGATCATGTAGATATTCAGAGTCTCTGCACCATCAAACTGATGTTAATGAATGTAAAGTGTTACTGGAACCTGCAGGTGGTGACTAACAGGCTGTGTAACCAGGATCCTCTGAATGTTTCATCCGTTGCTGCTCGCCTGCTGCAGCCGGCTCAGCAAGTCGGTCCAGACGTTATGTCTCCCGCCCAAAAACTAATTGCCCAGTTCCTTTCTGAGTCAGCTGTCAGATATGTGGTCTCTCCGGCAGCTCTGGTGGCTGAACAATGAGTCGCCCTGGAGGCCTGAACCACCTGTGCTGGCTCCTCTCCGGGCGGAGGTGTGGCGGCTCTGCTCCGAGCTGCCTCCGGGCGTCTGAGCTCCTGAAACCTCAGAGGCTCCATCGCCCAAAACCATTTCACTCACAGATAGATTTGAATACGATTATTTTTGGTCTCTGTGAGGCGACTGGGATGTGAGTCATGGGGATGGTATGGTGATTCCTTTGTGGGCAGGGATGCCAATTCAGAGAGGGAAACCCTGGAAGGTTCAGGGGCTCCGGAGCCGGAACATGCCAGAGATCAGAGGGCCGTCACTGAGCTGCTTGTCACGGGGGACAGAATGTCTCGTCTATTACGAGGGACACCCACAAAGTCTGTCTGACTCCAGGAGCGTGTCAATACTCTGAGTGTCAATACGGTGCTATACAAGGAAACACAAGGATTCATATTTAATAAAGTTAAAACTGCAATGGGAGAGATTATGTTCCGTTAAGGCCTCAAATCTTTCTTGATCTATTCCACATCTTTTCACCAAGTTTCATGTGAAATTAATCGTGCAAACTAACAAACAAACAAACTAATTAACTAACAAACACGACCTCCATAATGAAATAATATATATAATAAAATGAAAGAGACAAAAACACAACTTCTAACTAGGGCTACGTTGTAGCACTTGCGGGCCCGAGCACCCGCACGTTGAAGCCTGTTGCGGTCGGTGGAGAGAGCGATCGATGACCAAGCGCACATCATCGATCGAGCATGCACTTCTCCACGTTGCATGCGTTTTGCGCTCTGCGGCAGTAGGTTTGCCAGTAGGTGGCGCCATCACTATTATTACACACAGACTTATAGATCTGTTCAAGTAGCCGCTCTGATGTAGCGTGAGCAGTTTCGTGTCAATTGGAAAATTTTACCACAATGTAATTTTCACACTGATCAGTAGGTGGCGCTATGACCGTGAACTAATGTTTATATATGGAGCTGTTCAGATCAGGATTGTGATCATAGGTCAGAAGTTTGGAGCCGGTTGGATAAGGCAGTGTGGATTAACAAAGTACTTCCTGTTTCCTGGCGAATCAGTAGGTGGCGCTATGACACTGAGGAAATATTGAAACATAGAGCTGTTCAGGCTTGGACTCTGACCATGTGACAGAAGTTTTGTAGTGATAGGACAATGCACAGTGGAGTTATGATAACATCGTGTCCTTTGGCGAAGGAAAATCCTTCGCCGCACATCAATGTTTACACGGTTTGAGGAAACGTCACAATTCTGACCATGATCTAATGACTTGACTGATCTGATTTGAGCTGTATATTGTAAATCAGCCAGGAGCAGTTCATCAAAGTATAAAACATGTCACTTCCTGTAGCCACCAGGGGGCGCTGTAATTTCAAGTCATAATTTCTGTGTAGATGTCATCAGGATGGCACCCTTGTCTTACATGTCTAGTTTGGACTCGATTGGACAATGTATGTCCGAGATACAGAACCTCGTGTTTTGATGGCGTTTAATCAAACTCAAGACGCCACGCCACGGTCACACGGTGTGACGAAAGGTCAATCTCTTAATCACTTTTTATCTCCATCTTGTTGTGATGGCACTGATCTTAATTTGAAGTTAATCTGATGAAAGCCCTGGGACAAGTGCATCAAGTAAAAATGTGGAATATGGAAAAAAAATGGCCACTTAATCCAAAATGGCAGCCTCCCTGTTTGGTCAAGCATACCTATCCAAGATATTTTTTTGTTTGTTATGAAACGACACATGTCCCGATAGATTTGTATAAATGTCGGCCATCGTAGTGCCGGGGTTGCCCTATAGGGGGCGCTGGTCAGTTTTTTTGCCACGCCCATTTCTTAAAACCATATGAATATCTTCAGGGGGGGGCTGTTGTTACACACATGTAGTTTGAGAGAGATAGAATCATGAACACTGAAGTTACAGCAATTTCGTGTTTCATGGCGAGTTGATGAACTTTAATGCCACGCCATTCATATGGCGTTTGACGAAAAGTCACGGTAATCTTATGTCTTCATTGTCGATGTCTTGGGACCCATTTGATACAGTTTGACATGGTTGAGGTCAGTGGATGAGGAGAAATTCATCCAAGTGTAAGACAAGCAAAAAACAAGACATTTCCTGTTGCCACCAGGGGGCGCTGCGGTTTTAAGTCATCATTTATGCATAGATGTCATCAGGCGGGGACTATTGTCTTACATGTCTAGTTTGGACTTGATTGGAACATGTATGTCCGAGATACAGATGCCCGTGTTTTGATGGCGTGTAACCAATTTTTAACGCCATGCCACGGTCACACGGTGTGATAAAAAAAAAATCCCTCAATCATTTTTTATCTCCATCTTGTTGTGATGACACTCATCTGAATTTGAAGTTGATCTGATGAAAGCCCTGGGACAAGTACGTAAAAGTAAAAATGTGGGATATTGCCAAAATGGCCACTAAAAGCAAAATGGCGGACTTCCTGTTGCGTTTTTCATAATGCTCCATGAGACTTTTTTTCATGACTGGTCACGATACACCTATATCCAGATTTTGATGAAAATCCGTTATGTGGAAACCTAGGGGCTGGTTCCAGGGGGCGCTGTAGAGCCATTTTGCCACGCCCAATTCCAATTACTCCAGAATACTAAAATATCCGCAGACCTTGAATTTCCTGCAAAGTTTCATAACTTTTTGAGCATGTCTAGACCCTGAAAAAGCCCCCCAAAGGGAAATAATAATAACTAGGGCTACGTTGTAGCACTTGCGGGCCCGAGCACCCGCACGTTGAAGCCTGTTGCGGTCGGTGGAGAGAGCGATCGATGACCAAGCGCACATCATCGATCGAGCATGCACTTCTCCACGTTAAATGCGTTTTGCGCTCTGCGGCAGTAGGTTTGCCAGTAGGTGGCGCCATCACTATTATTACGCACAGACATATATATCTGTTCATGTAGGCGCTCTGATGTAGCGTGAGCAATTTTGTGTCAATCGGACAATGTTAACACAACTTAATATTCACACTGATCAGTAGGTGGCGCTATGACCCTGAACTAATATTTATATGTGGGGCTGATCAGATCAGTATTGTGATCATAGGTCAGTAGTTTGGAGCCGGTTGGATAATGCAGAGTGGATTAACAAAGTACTTCCTGTTTCCTGGCGAATCAGTAGGTGGCGCTATGACACTGAGGAAATATTGACACATAGAGCTGTTCAGGCTTGGACTCTGACCATGTGACAGAAGTTTTGTAGTGATAGGACAATGCACAGTGGAGTTATGATAACATCGTGTCCTTTGGCGAAGGAAAATCCTTCGCCGCACATCAATGTTTACACGGTTTGAGGAAACGTCACAATTCTGACCATGATCTAATGACTTGACTGATCTGATTTGAGCTGTATATTGTAAATCAGCCAGGAGCAGTTCATCAAAGTATAAAACATGTCACTTCCTGTAGCCACCAGAGGGCGCTGTGATTTCAAGTCATAATTTCTGTGTAGATGTCATCAGGATGGCACCCTTGTCTTACATGTCTAGTTTGGACTCGATTGGACAATGTATGTCCGAGATACAGAACCTCGTGTTTTGATGGCGTTTAATCAAACTCAAGACGCCACGCCACGGTCACACGGTGTGACGAAAGGTCAATCTCTTAATCACTTTTTATCTCCATCTTGTTGTGATGGCACTGATCTTAATTTGAAGTTAATCTGATGAAAGCCCTGGGACAAGTGCATCAAGTAAAAATGTGGAATATGGAAAAAAAATGGCCACTTAATCCAAAATGGCGGCCTCCCTGTTTGGTCAAGCATACCTATCCAAGATATTTTTTTGTTTGTTATGAAACGACACATGTCCCGATAGATTTGTATAAATGTCGGCCATCGTAGTGCCGGGGTTGCCCTATAGGGGGCGCTGGTCAGTTTTTTTGCCACGCCCATTTCTTAAAACCATATGAATATCTTCAGGGGGGGGCTGTTGTTACACACATGTAGTTTGAGAGAGATAGAATCATGAACACTGAAGTTACAGCAATTTCGTGTTTCACGGCGAGTTGATGAACTTTAATGCCACGCCATTCATATGGCGTTTGACGAAAAGTCACGGTAATCTTATGTCTTCATTGTCAATGTCTTGGGACCCATTTGATACAGTTTGACATGGTTGAGGTCAGTGGATGAGGAGAAATTCATCCAAGTGTAAGACAAGCAAAAAACAAGACATTTCCTGTTGCCACCAGGGGGCGCTGCGGTTTTAAGTCATCATTTATGCATAGATGTCATCAGGCGGGGACTATTGTCTTACATGTCTAGTTTGGACTTGATTGGAACATGTATGTCCGAGATACAGATGCCCGTGTTTTGATGGCGTGTAACCAATTTTTAACGCCATGCCACGGTCACACGGTGTGATAAAAAAAAAATCCCTCAATCATTTTTTATCTCCATCTTGTTGTGATGACACTCATCTGAATTTGAAGTTGATCTGATGAAAGCCCTGGGACAAGTACGTAAAAGTAAAAATGTGGGATATTGCCAAAATGGCCACTAAAAGCAAAATGGCGGACTTCCTGTTGCGTTTTTCATAATGCTCCATGAGACTTTTTTTCATGACTGGTCACGATACACCTATATCCAGATTTTGATGAAAATCCGTTATGTGGAAACCTAGGGGCTGGTTCCAGGGGGCGCTGTAGAGCCATTTTGCCACGCCCAATTCCAATTACTCCAGAATACTAAAATATCCGCAGACCTTGAATTTCCTGCAAAGTTTCATAACTTTTTGAGCATGTCTAGACCCTGAAAAAGCCCCCCAAAGGGAAATAATAATAATAATAATAATAATAAAAATCCTTACAGATTCAATAGGGCCTCTCACCATTCGGTGCTCGGGCCCTAACTAGGGCTACGTTGTAGCACTTGCGGGCCCGAGCACCCGCACGTTGAAGCCTGTTGCGGTCGGTGGAGAGAGCGATCGATGACCAAGCGCACATCATCGATCGAGCATGCACTTCTCCACAATAAATGCGTTTTGCGCTCTGCGGCAGTAGGATTGCCAGTAGGTGGCGCCATCACTATTATTACGCACAGACATCTATTTATCTGTTCATGTAGGCGCTCTGATGTAGCGTGAGCAATTTTGTGTCAATCGGACAATGTTAACACAACTTAATATTCACACTGATCAGTAGGTGGCGCTATGACCCTGAACTAATATTTATATGTGGAGCTGTTCAGATTAGTATTGTGATCATAGGTCAGTAGTTTGGAGCCGGTTGGATAATGCAGAGTGGATTAACAAAGTACTTCCTGTTTCCTGGCGAATCAGTAGGTGGCGCTATGACACTGAGGAAATATTGACACATAGAGCTGTTCAGGTTTGTACTCTTATCATGTGACAGAAGTTTGGTAGTGATAGGACAATGCACAGTGGACTTATGAAAACATCGTGTCCTTTGGCGAAGGATGATCCTTCGCCAAACATCAATGTTTACATGGTTTGAGGAAATGTCACAATTCTGACCTTGATTCAATGACTTGACTGAGCTCATTTGAGCTGTATATCTTAAAGCAGCCAGGAGCAGTTCATCAAAGTATAAAACATGTCACTTCCTGTAGCCACCAGGGGGCGCTGTAATTTCAAGTCATAATTTCTGTGTAGATGTCATCAGGATGGCACCCTTGTCTTACATGTCTAGTTTGGACTCGATTGGACAATGTATGTCCGAGATACAGAACCTCGTGTTTTGATGGCGTTTAATCAAACTCAAGACGCCACGCCACGGTCACACGGTGTGACGAAAGGTCAATCTCTTAATCACTTTTTATCTCCATCTTGTTGTGATGGCACTGATCTTAATTTGAAGTTAATCTGATGAAAGCCCTGGGACAAGTGCATCAAGTAAAAATGTGGAATATGGAAAAAAAATGGCCACTTAATCCAAAATGGCGGCCTCCCTGTTTGGTCAAGCATACCTATCCAAGATATTTTTTTGTTTGTTATGAAACGACACATGTCCCGATAGATTTGTATAAATGTCGGCCATCGTAGTGCCGGGGTTGCCCTATAGGGGGCGCTGGTCAGTTTTTTTGCCACGCCCATTTCTTAAAACCATATGAAAATCTTCAGGGGGGAGATGTTGTTGCACACTTGTAGTTTGAGTGAGATAGAACCATGAACACTGAAGTTAAAGCAATTTCGTGTTTCACGGCGAGGTGATGAACTTTGATGCCACGCTATTAATATGGCGTTTGACGAAAAGTCACAGTTATCTTATGCCTTCATTATCAATGTCTTGAGACCCATTTGGTACAGTTTGACATGGTTGAGGTCAGTGGATGAGGAGGAATACATCCAAGTGTAAGACAAGCAAAAAACAAGACATTTCCTGGTGCCACCAGGGGGCGCTGTGGTTTTAAGTCATTATTTCTGTGTAGATGTCATCAGGCCGGGACTCTTGTCTTACATGTCTAGTTTGGACTTGATTGGACCATGTATGTTCGAGATACAGATGCCCGTGTTTTGATGGCGTGGAACCAAACTTTGACGACACGCCACGGTCACACGAAGTGCCGGAAAAAAATTCCGTTGATCATTTTTTTTCTCAATCTTGTTGTGATGACACCCGTCTAATTTGTAAGTTGATCTGATGAAAGCTCTACGACAAGTACATTAAAGTAAAAATGTGGAATTTGGCCAAAATGGCCACTAAATCCAAAATGGCGGGCTTCCTGTTGCATTTTTCATAATGCTCCAATAGACTTTTTTCTATGATTAGTCACGTTACACCAGTGTCTAGATTTTGGGGAAAATCGCTTATGTGGAAACCTAAGGGCTGGTTCCAGGGGGCGCTGTTGAGCCGTTTTGCCACGCCCATTTCCAAATACTCCAGATTACGTAAATTTTCACCACTCTCTAATTTACTGGAAAGTTTAAAAACTTTTTGAGCACGTTGAAGCCCTCAAAAAGCCAATTCATTGTTCGGAGAATAATAAGAATAACTAGGGCTACGTTGTAGCACTTGCGGGCCCGAGCACCCGCACGTTGAAGCCTGTTGCGGTCGGTGGAGAGAGCGATCGATGACCAAGCGCACATCATCGATCGAGCATGCACTTCTCCACGTTAAATGCGTTTTGCGCTCTGCGGCAGTAGGTTTGCCAGTAGGTGGCGCCATCACTATTATTACGCACAGACATATATATCTGTTCATGTAGGCGCTCTGATGTAGCGTGAGCAATTTTGTGTCAATTGGACAATGTTAACACAACTTAATTTTCACACTGATCAGTAGGTGGCGCTATGACCCTGAACTAATATTTATATGTGGAGCTGTTCAGAATAGTATTGTGATCATAGGTCAGTAGTTTGGAGCCGGTTGGATAATGCAGAGTGGATTAACAAAGTACTTCCTGTTTCCTGGCGAATCAGTAGGTGGCGCTATGACACTGAGGAAATATTGACACATAGAGCTGTTCAGGCTTGTACTCTTATCATGTGACAGAAGTTTGGTAGTGATAGGACAATGCACAGTGGAGTTATGATAACATCGTGTCCTTTGGCGAAGGATGATCCTTCGCCGCACCTCAATGTTTAAATGGTTTGAGGAAATGTCACAATTCTGACCATGATCTAATGACTTGACTGATCTGATTTGAGCTGTATATTGTAAATCAGCCAGGAGCAGTTCATCAAAGTATAAAACATGTCACTTCCTGTAGCCACCAGGGGGCGCTGTAATTTCAAGTCATAATTTCTGTGTAGATGTCATCAGGATGGCACCCTTGTCTTACATGTCTAGTTTGGACTCGATTGGACAATGTATGTCCGAGATACAGAACCTCGTGTTTTGATGGCGTTTAATCAAACTCAAGACGCCACGCCACGGTCACACGGTGTGACGAAAGGTCAATCTCTTAATCACTTTTTATCTCCATCTTGTTGTGATGGCACTGATCTTAATTTGAAGTTAATCTGATGAAAGCCCTGGGACAAGTGCATCAGGGGGCGCTGGTCAGTTTTTTTGCCACGCCCATTTCTTAAAACCATATGAATATCTTCAGGGGGGGGCTGTTGTTACACACATGTAGTTTGAGAGAGATAGAATCATGAACACTGAAGTTACAGCAATTTCGTGTTTCACGGCGAGTTGATGAACTTTAATGCCACGCCATTCATATGGCGTTTGACGAAAAGTCACGGTAATCTTATGTCTTCATTGTCAATGTCTTGGGACCCATTTGATACAGTTTGACATGGTTGAGGTCAGTGGATGAGGAGAAATTCATCCAAGTGTAAGACAAGCAAAAAACAAGACATTTCCTGTTGCCACCAGGGGGCGCTGCGGTTTTAAGTCATCATTTATGCATAGATGTCATCAGGCGGGGACTATTGTCTTACATGTCTAGTTTGGACTTGATTGGAACATGTATGTCCGAGATACAGATGCCCGTGTTTTGATGGCGTGTAACCAATTTTTAACGCCATGCCACGGTCACACGGTGTGATAAAAAAAAAATCCCTCAATCATTTTTTATCTCCATCTTGTTGTGATGACACTCATCTGAATTTGAAGTTGATCTGATGAAAGCCCTGGGACAAGTACGTAAAAGTAAAAATGTGGGATATTGCCAAAATGGCCACTAAAAGCAAAATGGCGGACTTCCTGTTGCGTTTTTCATAATGCTCCATGAGACTTTTTTTCATGACTGGTCACGATACACCTATATCCAGATTTTGATGAAAATCCGTTATGTGGAAACCTAGGGGCTGGTTCCAGGGGGCGCTGTAGAGCCATTTTGCCACGCCCAATTCCAATTACTCCAGAATACTAAAATATCCGCAGACCTTGAATTTCCTGCAAAGTTTCATAACTTTTTGAGCATGTCTAGACCCTGAAAAAGCCCCCCAAAGGGAAATAATAATAATAACTAGGGCTACGTTGTAGCACTTGCGGGCCCGAGCACCCGCACGTTGAAGCCTGTTGCGGTCGGTGGAGAGAGCGATCGATGACCAAGCGCACATCATCGATCGAGCATGCACTTCTCCACATTGCATGCGTTTTGCGCTCTGCGGCAGTAGGTGGCGCCATCACTATTATTACGCACAGACATATAGATCTGTTCAAGTAGGCGCTCTGATGTAGCGTGAGCAATTTTGTGTCAATTGGACAATGTTAACACAACTTAATTTTCACACTGATCAGTAGGTGGCGCTATGACCCTGAACTAATATTTATATGTGGAGCTGTTCAGATCAGTATTGTGATCATAGGTCAGTAGTTTGGAGCTGGTTGGATAATGCAGAGTGGATTAACAAAGTACTTCCTGTTTCCTGGCGAATCAGTAGGTGGCGCTATGACACTGAGGAAATATTGACACATAGAGCTGTTCAGGCTTGGACTCTGACCATGTGACAGAAGTTTTGTAGTGATAGGACAATGCACAGTGGAGTTATGATAACATCGTGTCCTTTGGCGAAGGAAAATCCTTCGCCGCACATCAATGTTTACACGGTTTGAGGAAACGTCACAATTCTGACCATGATCTAATGACTTGACTGATCTGATTTGAGCTGTATATTGTAAATCAGCCAGGAGCAGTTCATCAAAGTATAAAACATGTCACTTCCTGTAGCCACCAGGGGGCGCTGTAATTTCAAGTCATAATTTCTGTGTAGATGTCATCAGGATGGCACCCTTGTCTTACATTTCTAGTTTGGACTCGATTGGACAATGTATGTCCGAGATACAGAACCTCGTGTTTTGATGGCGTTTAATCAAACTCAAGACGCCACGCCACGGTCACACGGTGTGACGAAAGGTCAATCTCTTAATCACTTTTTATCTCCATCTTGTTGTGTTGGCACTGATCTTAATTTGAAGTTAATCTGATGAAAGCCCTGGGACAAGTGCATCAAGTAAAAATGTGGAATATGGAAAAAAAATGGCCACTTAATCCAAAATGGCGGCCTCCCTGTTTGGTCAAGCATACCTATCCAAGATATTTTTTTGTTTGTTATGAAACGACACATGTCCCGATAGATTTGTATAAATGTCGGCCATCGTAGTGCCGGGGTTGCCCTATAGGGGGCGCTGGTCAGTTTTTTTGCCACGCCCATTTCTTAAAACCAGATGAATATCTTCGGGGGGGGCTGTTGTTACACACATGTAGTTTGAGAGAGATAGAATCATGAACACTGAAGTTACAGCAATTTCGTGTTTCACGGCGAGTTGATGAACTTTAATGCCACGCCATTCATATGGCGTTTGACGAAAAGTCACGGTAATCTTATGTCTTCATTGTCAATGTCTTGGGACCCATTTGATACAGTTTGAAATGGTTGAGGTCAGTGGATGAGGAGAAATTCATCCAAGTGTAAGACAAGCAAAAAACAAGACATTTCCTGTTGCCACCAGGGGGCGCTGCGGTTTTAAGTCATCATTTATACATAGATGTCATCAGGCGGGGACTATTGTCTTACATGTCTAGTTTGGACTTGATTGGAACATGTATGTCCGAGATACAGATGCTCGTGTTTTGATGGCGTGGAACCAAACTTTGACGACACGCCACGGTCACACGAAGTGACGGAAAAAAATTCCGTTGATCATTTTATTTCTCAATCTTGTTCTGATGACACGCGTCTAATTTTTAAGTTGATCTGATGAAAGCTCTACGACAAGTACATTAAACTAAAAATGTGGAATTTGGCTAAAATGGCCACTAAATCCAAAATGGCGGGCTTCCTGTTGCGTTTTTCATAATGCTCCAAGAGACTTTTTTCTATGATTATTCACGTTACACCAGTGTCTAGATTTTGGTGAAAATCGCTTATGTGGAAACCTAAGGGCTGGTTCCAGGGGGCGCTGTTGAGCCGTTTTGCCACGCCCATTTCCAAATACTCCAGATTACGTAAATTTTAACCACTCTCTAATTTACTGGAAAGTTTAAAAACTTTTTGAGCACGTTGAAGCCCTCAAAAAGCCAATTCATTGTTCGGAGAATAATAAGAATAATAATAATAAGAATAATGCCTACAATTTCAATAGGGCCTCTCACCATTCGGTGCTCGGGCCCTAATAATAATAAAAATCCTTACAGATTCAATAGGGCCTCTCACCATTCGGTGCTCGGGCCCTAATAATAAGAATAATGCCTACAATTTCAATAGGGCCTCTCACCATTCGGTGCTCGGGCCCTAACTAGGGCTACGTTGTAGCACTTGCGGGCCCGAGCACCCGCACGTTGAAGCCTGTTGCGGTCGGTGGAGAGAGCGATCGATGACCAAGCGCACATCATCGATCGAGCATGCACTTCTCCACGTTAAATGCGTTTTGCGCTCTGCGGCAGTAGGTTTGCCAGTAGGTGGCGCCATCACTATTATTACGCACAGACATATATATCTGTTCATGTAGGCGCTCTGATGTAGCGTGAGCAATTTTGTGTCAATTGGACAATGTTAACACAACTTAATTTTCACACTGATCAGTAGGTGGCGCTATGACCCTGAACTAATATTTATATGTGGAGCTGTTCAGAATAGTATTGTGATCATAGGTCAGTAGTTTGGAGCCGGTTGGATAATGCAGAGTGGATTAACAAAGTACTTCCTGTTTCCTGGCAAATCAGTAGGTGGCGCTATGACACTGAGGAAATATTGACACATAGAGCTGTTCAGGCTTGGACTCTGACCATGTGACAGAAGTTTTGTAGTGATAGGACAATGCACAGTGGAGTTATGATAACATCGTGTCCTTTGGCGAAGGAAAATCCTTCGCCGCACATCAATGTTTACACGGTTTGAGGAAACGTCACAATTCTGACCATGATCTAATGACTTGACTGATCTGATTTGAGCTGTATATTGTAAATCAGCCAGGAGCAGTTCATCAAAGTATAAAACATGTCACTTCCTGTAGCCACCAGGGGGCGCTGTAATTTCAAGTCATAATTTCTGTGTAGATGTCATCAGGATGGCACCCTTGTCTTACATGTCTAGTTTGGACTCGATTGGACAATGTATGTCCGAGATACAGAACCTCGTGTTTTGATGGCGTTTAATCAAACTCAAGACGCCACGCCACGGTCACACGGTGTGACGAAAGGTCAATCTCTTAATCACTTTTTATCTCCATCTTGTTGTGATGGCACTGATCTTAATTTGAAGTTAATCTGATGAAAGCCCTGGGACAAGTGCATCAAGTAAAAATGTGGAATATGGAAAAAAAATGGCCACTTAATCCAAAATGGCGGCCTCCCTGTTTGGTCAAGCATACCTATCCAAGATATTTTTTTGTTTGTTATGAAACGACACATGTCCCGATAGATTTGTATAAATGTCGGCCATCGTAGTGCCGGGGTTGCCCTATAGGGGGCGCTGGTCAGTTTTTTTGCCACGCCCATTTCTTAAAACCATATGAATATCTTCAGGGGGGGGCTGTTGTTACACACATGTAGTTTGAGAGAGATAGAATCATGAACACTGAAGTTACAGCAATTTCGTGTTTCACGGCGAGTTGATGAACTTTAATGCCACGCCATTCATATGGCGTTTGACGAAAAGTCACGGTAATCTTATGTCTTCATTGTCAATGTCTTGGGACCCATTTGATACAGTTTGACATGGTTGAGGTCAGTGGATGAGGAGAAATTCATCCAAGTGTAAGACAAGCAAAAAACAAGACATTTCCTGTTGCCACCAGGGGGCGCTGCGGTTTTAAGTCATCATTTATGCATAGATGTCATCAGGCGGGGACTATTGTCTTACATGTCTAGTTTGGACTTGATTGGAACATGTATGTCCGAGATACAGATGCCCGTGTTTTGATGGCGTGT
This sequence comes from Pleuronectes platessa, assembly GCF_947347685.1. NCBI lineage: Eukaryota > Metazoa > Chordata > Actinopteri > Pleuronectiformes > Pleuronectidae > Pleuronectes > Pleuronectes platessa. The sequence continues at coordinate 26,161,825 of NC_070634.1, forward strand.
AACCAATTTTTAACGCCATGCCACGGTCACACGGTGTGATAAAAAAAAAATCCCTCAATCATTTTTTATCTCCATCTTGTTGTGATGACACTCATCTGAATTTGAAGTTGATCTGATGAAAGCCCTGGGACAAGTACGTAAAAGTAAAAATGTGGGATATTGCCAAAATGGCCACTAAAAGCAAAATGGCGGACTTCCTGTTGCGTTTTTCATAATGCTCCATGAGACTTTTTTTCATGACTGGTCACGATACACCTATATCCAGATTTTGATGAAAATCCGTTATGTGGAAACCTAGGGGCTGGTTCCAGGGGGCGCTGTAGAGCCATTTTGCCACGCCCAATTCCAATTACTCCAGAATACTAAAATATCCGCAGACCTTGAATTTCCTGCAAAGTTTCATAACTTTTTGAGCATGTCTAGACCCTGAAAAAGCCCCCCAAAGGGAAATAATAATAATAATAATAATAATAATAATAATAATAATAATAATAATAATAAAAATCCTTACAGATTCAATAGGGCCTCTCACCATTCGGTGCTCGGGCCCTAATAATAATAAAAATCCTTACAGATTCAATAGGGCCTCTCACCATTCGGTGCTCGGGCCCTAATGAGGAGGTAATGAAATAAATACAAATTTAAAATATAATAAAACAGACAAAAACACGACCTCCTCAGCCGGAGTAATAAAATAAAAAGAATCCTGAAAAACATGGATTTTCATTTTATTCTTTTAATAATCTATAAAAAGAGGAACAGAAATGTTGAATCCCTGAAACCCAGTGCCACTCACAGTATTTAGAAACATGGAGTCAAACTCTGCTTCAGTGAAAGTCGTTAATGACTTTCTGCTCCTGCCTTCCTGTCGGCCTCACTGGGATTAAACGTGGACTCACGGCCGCGGTCGCATGTTTGTCACGTTTGTCTCATGTCACGCAGTCTATTATTGTGTCTGTGGCCTAAAGCTGGTTTCACCCGTGTAGTTCCGCCCATCGCGCCCCAGTGATGTGGGATTACTGGGACACTCGCCAGAATAAGCATTATGTATTGTCTGCGTCTCTGCTGAGAAACTCTATACGTGTCCAGAGCGGCTCGGCGGCGTCACTGTCATTCCTCGGCCGCCTCTCGTCTTTCCAAGTAACCTTCGCTGACGGGCGGATTCCAGGGATCGTCCCGCCGGGGACAGTTAAACCTCGCTTTGCCCTCTGACCTCCACACTAGACCTCAACCAATCAGACGCCACCGTGATGTCCTCATCGATCCAAATGGCTCCCTGCTGCGTCAGTCACCTGATGTAGTGGTTGTTGGTTTAACATGTTAATATGAGTTTCGATCGCGGACCGGGTATAAAGATGGACGACATGAAGACTCCCTAAAAGTGAAGCCAAAGTGTCTTGATCACCCCCTGGTGGCCGGATGCAGTAAAGGCCATGAACCCAAAGTAAATCATGTTTGTACAAAGATGCTTTCTGTTGTTTTTGGTGGTTCTCATCACACTGATGTTTGTTCCAGTGTTTCTGATTAAGTTTGGTTTTAATTAGTTATTTGATGATATCAAAATGAGTTGAAACATCAGTTGACCTCTGACTCCAAATGATGTCAAGGTGGCAGCGTTCATATCTGGGATATTTTGGCTTCTTTTCTGGATAGAAGGAGGGACTTTAGATGTGTCGTCCATCTTTATCTTATGTCTTTGTGCGGCACATACAACGGGAGTCGATGGTTTGTGACCAGGTGATCTCTCTGTAGGAACTGGAGACATGTCCTCCATCTGTGAATAGGCCACAGTCTATGGGAAAGACATGTATCTGCTTAATATATTGCTTTAGGCAGATTTAAGGGTGGACTGCACCTTTAAGTCTCTGGTTCAGCTCAGTATAAAATGAGTTGTGGAACGACAGGCGGCGGGAATCGAACGCCATGTCACGATGTTTACAAACCAGGTCAGTGTGTGAACTGGTTTCCCTCCGTCCGATCCCCGGTGGAACATGTTTCCATCGTGCGCGCTCCGCTCCGCCAATGCGCTCGCACAGTGTTCTCATTCACTCTCACCTTAGCTGCTAAATGGCCACTGGGGGATACACTGTTAAACCCGACAGCTGACGAGCCGTCTGTCCTGGGAACACGGCTCGGGACATGCAGGGTACAGGTCAGCTTTTTCCAGTGCTGACAGATGGGTGCTGGTAAACAGGCGCCGTGGATTCTGCAGATTCTTGCTGCAGCGAGACGGGGACGAGTCTGAAGACACGTCTCTGAAAGTGTCAAAAGTTTGTGTCTGTTCACGAATATGAACGTTTACGTGTCGGTGTCGGTTCGATCCCTTTAGTTCTGCACAACAACACGTGTGCAGTGAGTTTCCTCTCCCACAATCCCCTTCTCCTCGTGCATCAACACTTCTTAGATGTCACTGGCTTCACCTGTTTCCTGTTTTCTTCTGTTGTCTGCTCGACCCTCGGGGGGACAGTGCAGGAGTCTATAGTAAGAAACCTCCATCTGAACCATGGACTCTTAATAAAAACCAAAACATTTTTAAACTCCTCAGAGCAACCAAACTTTTACTGTTTAAAAGTTTTAACCCCCTTCATGGTATTCAAATATAAAATCCAGAATAGGAGCAATAAGGAATTTGGCAATGCAACAAAAATCATTAGCAAACTCATGAGAGAGTGTAAATCATTGATGGACTTAGACTCTCAAATGAGGATGATGCAGGTTGTTATTTTCAAAATGGACCAAAGAAAAAATTAAAATATTTAACCATGAAAAAAAAACAATAATAAGTGTTTATGTTGAATTATAATAGGAAAACAAATTAGCTATTCAATATTAGCTATACAATTATAAATCCAACATACCAAGCAGAGTTATAGGAGTAAAAGCATGATTTGTCTTGTGGCTCTCGACTCTGGAAATTATTAGAAATTATGCAACGTTCACCTGAACCCCCTCTGGGTCAACCTAGAGAAACAAGTGGCTTTTTACAAGCTTCAGAAATACCCATAATGCTTTGTGTCTTTAACCTACGTCCCAGTGGTTCATGAAGGGCCTGCGGCCGTGCGCTTGCACCTGTCACCCTGAAAACCATACACCTCCTCCATATAGGATCTAATGCCTGGATCCATGCTGCGTAAAACACTTACACGACTCCACCTCCTGAACCTGTCCACGAGTTCTTCATCATCAGAAATGAGGACCTGGTGTCCTTGTTTATTGGCTGCACATTATATTTGTCTTACTTTCTTTTCACGGCGTCGTGTTTCCGCCCCAGATTCCTGGGATTCTGACACCTGACTGAAGGGCTTTTGAAGTGTCTCAAATGTCACATAGCGATCCTCTCCAGCATCTCGCCCTAACCCCCATCAATCCCCGGCTGCACACCCGAGCCCCCGGCTCTTATCACTGGCCTCTCGGTGCCTGACGTCCAAAGGGGGCTGCACTTTAATTTGTCGGATCGCCATTTGCTATTCTTAAAACTCAGCTGGGAGGCTCTTGCGTTGGCGGAGACGTCTCGGTTCTCCCTGCGCCTCTTTTCTTCTGCCTGCAGCTTTGTGCTGTGATATCGTTTTTCGCTGTGGTTTCCATCAAACCTACATGAAAGTGAATGGACCTCATTAGTGAAGGAAAGATTTTTTGCTATTTGTCTACTGTAAACCAGCCATGAACTCCACCCTGGTCAACTCGTTAGCCAGGGTCTACGACCCGAAGCCTCTTCATGGTCAGAAGCCCGGTGGAAGGAAGTCGTCTCTCAGCGGGCACCAAGCAGCGTCCTCTTCTCAGGATGAGACAGCTCCTCTTCTCCTGCACAGCGTGGAGAGCCGCATCGACTCCCTGAGCTCTCAGATGGAGCGCCTGCTCAACATGCAGCAGACTGTCCTGACCCGGCTGGACGGCCTGTCCCAGGATGTCAGGGGCATGGGTCAGGATCTGGCCTCCCTGCGTGAAGCGGGCCACGGCGGGAGGCGGGAGTCCGGGGTGGGGGCAGCGTGCCGGGAGCTGCGCGGGGCAGTGGAGAGGGTCAGCGAGCGGACGGAGAGTCATGGACACCGGCTGGACGGCGTGGAGAAGCTGGTGGAGGGCACCCAGCAGGTGATCAGCTTCATCGGGGAGGTGGTGAAGAGCTCCAGGCTGGTGGAGCTGCTCTTCAAACAGCCTGGACACAAGGCGAGCAAGAAGGTGAGAGCTCCCGGGCGCAAAGGAGCGAGAACAACCTGCAAAAACCACAAAGTCTTTCCACCTACTCGTGTCTTCACTTCTCTTTTTTTATCATCTCCTGCGTTTGAGGGGAAGCGTAACGCAATATTCCCACAGTGCTTCTAACCCCGGGTGCCATGTCGTTAAAGTCGGCATAGTGAGGAGTCTGATTGCATTGTGATCATTGCAGCAGTAGCATTAAGTGCTGTTGGAAAGGTTGCAAATGGCGTCTTCCCGGTGGAATGCTTTGGCACTGTAATGGCTGATGCTGGATTTTGTGTCTAAAACACACAAAGCACATCTTTTAAAGTTGTTTTTAGATTTATTTTTCCAGTGTAACTCTGCCGCTCACTCCCCTTGGGGCTGATATGGCTCCTAGTAAAGCTATTCTTAGTCCTGCTGTACTTCAACAAGTCGCTGTCTGTAATGTTAAGTAGTCAGACGGCTTCTCTTATCAGAACCAGGTCTCTATCTGCAGCTGCACAGCCCTTAGCATGACCGGTTGGGAACACGCCACACTACTTGCTCACGCACATGTATGTAACCACATGTAGTCTGCACCAGTATGTTCAGGTTTCTTATTCTGAAGGATCCATTGGTTTTGTAGACTTTACACTCACAGTTTGCAGTGTGTGTGTGTGTCTGTGTGCGTGTGCATGCTTACACACTTGGATTATGCTGATTCAGCAGCTGTTTTCAGCAATGGGAGAGCGTGTGTCAGAGTCAGCAGCTTCTGTCGGAGGAGTCTAATGTCCCAGAGGGATCACCACTTTAATCCTTTTTATCTATATTCCTCTGGTATCACGTCCTCTAATCACTGTCCAGAACATTTTGGGAACAAAACAGTTTCCTGTGTCGTGCGGGACGTCGCCTGCTCCAGATGATCCGTGACCTTTCCTCTCTCTCGTCCAAGGAAGGCATCCGTCCCCCAGAGCGTCACGCTAGAGTTACGGGGCAACCGCAGAAACAGCAACAAACAGTTCGGCTTGTTGTCGGACTATTGTGCAAATGGAAATCTCCAGTATATATAACTGTGCCGCTGCAGTCGGAAATCAGACTCCTGGATACAGAACCCCACAAATCACTTCCCCAGACCAGTTCGACCAGTGAGAAGGCATCACTGGAAATGGGACTACTGCAAGTTGAGGGGATTTATTGTGAAGTTTTACTTTGCTCCGAACTTCCCTTTTGTATCTGGAGGTAACGTATAAAATCTAAAGTGTTTGTTTCTTCTTTCTTCTCAAAGGCGAAGGATGAGAAGGATAAAGCCAAACTGAGCCTGAAGGGTCTGAAGGCCCAGAAGAAGAGGAAGCCCCAAGACTCGTCAGGTCGGTCCGTCACTCACCTGAGTTTATTCATATTATATATACAAATATAAACAGTAATAACTGGGAACAATAGCAGCTCTAATCCATATATATCCACATAGATTCAACCTTATTGTCGTTGTGTAGAGAACAAAGTACAAAGCCAAAGAAACAGTAGACTTAGAAAGTAGCAGACGTTTAGTGATCAGAAGGTTCCTGGTTCAATCCCAGGCTCCTTCAGAATGTGTGGAAGTGTCTTTGAGCAAGACACTGAACTCCTTACTGCTGTCTGTGCATGACTGTGAATTAGAAAAACACTGTAGAGAAAAAACTGCAGCTCATTTATGGTCTGTAATCAGCAGTTTGTGAATTATTCATTGAAAGATGATCTATCTAGCAATGTAAAAAATCAAATGCATGTTTCAGATTCGATGACCCTGAACGAGCCGGAGCTGCAGGAACAGGTGGAGAAGCTCAACAGGCAGAACGCTGACTACTCCCATGTGAACTCAGAGGCTGAGGCCCAGAGAGGAGGCGAGCGAGGCAGCGGAGGAAGACGCCAGGAGCCGGCTGAGCTGATCCTGGACGGACCTCACGCCTCGGCCCCGCAGTCAGGGGAGAGGAAGACCACCTCTGAGGGGAGAGAGGAGGAAGAGGGGGAGGAGGAGGAGGATGTCTTTGAGGACTCCGAGCCGGAGGAGGAAGAGGAGGAAAAGGGGGAAGACGTGAGAGTGGAACCAGCTGGGAAAGTGGAGGATGAGGGGAAGAAGAGGCACAAAGGAGACGCAGAAAAGGTCCAGAGTGTCAACGCAGACATTTGCAAGACGCCTCTCCTGAAACAGGAAAGGTACTTTTCTGCAGAAGCACTGGATCATGATTATTGTTTCATTTATTACAAATTTACCTGAGAAAAGGAAAGATATATTCATTCCTGTGAATGTGCAGCTCTGAGGAGGTCGGGGATGTGGCCACCTGCAGCAAGCGGCGCGTCACAGAGGAACACCTGGTGAAGGACGACCTGAAGAAGAGCAAGGTGGAGAGCGCAGAGGGGGGGGCGGCGCTGGAGAAGGGCGAGCAGCAGGAAGCTCCGGCTGACGGAGCAAAGCCGGAGGAGGAAGAGGAGGAGGCGACAGACGGGGAGCCGGCGGGGATAGAGTTCATCATCGGTACGTCATGATGTCGGTGAAAGTACGGAAAGCAATCAGGGCCAATCTGGGGGAGTTGGGGGAACGGGAAAGTCGAGACCTTTATTTTGAAATGTAGGTCTTAAGTCAAGTTTGTCAAATCCTGCTGGTTTTTGAACTTTAAACTAAAAAGTGACAGATGCTGTTCATACTTATTTACCTTTGATTTAACAGAGGGTGAGAAATATTTCTTATTAAAATACAAGATCTTTGTTACAAGGATTATTTTATTTGGGTTCGTACAAAGAAACAATATTTTATTTATAGTATTTTCTTGTGTGTCTATGCTTCAGTATTTATGGAAACTCTTGGCTCTGCTTCTGTTTGTCATGAAGTTGTGACGAACTTCACGTTCAGCAGCGTCTCAGTGAACACTCATCTTTCTTGTTAGCTGGCAACATTAGACTTTTCTTTCCCTGGGAGCAGATCCAGTGTCAGCTCGAGCGTCAGCAGCGTGTCAGTCGGCGCAGCTGGTCGAGCAGATAATGAGACGTCGGCACGCCGCTATTTTCATCCACTTTGTTTCTGGGCCTCGTCCTCAAATCGCTGATCCCACTCTCTCACTCTTTTTATCATTCATTTCATGTCTTTGTGTTTCCTGTACTGTGTCCTCAGACTCCAGCCCTCCTCCGCTGGCCCCGTTCGATCACTGCATCGTGACGCCCAAGCCCCATCAGATAGGCACCTACTACACCATCAACAGGGATGAGGTCCTGGGGGGGTGAGTGACGAGGACACCACAGAACGTTGTTTTTCATTTCAGGGACACTTGGACACGTCGCTGTCCTCTGATGAAACAGAAGAGGATGTCACTCGCTTAATAGTTTTTTCCAAGACCCTTTTTATTGCCCTCTAAAGTGACTGAGGGCCTCAGGGGGGGGGGGGGGGGACTAGCAGAGCTCTGTGATGTAAGAGCTCGATGCTAAATCCTTCCTCTCCAACGGGAGATTACTGCTCGGCACGAAAGCACATTTCTAGAATGGCTGACATAATGACACACTACAGAGTCCTTATTACTGAAGGGACCCGGTGTAACAGGCCATAGTGTACCCCCAGTCCAGACTATACCTGGGCTTAAAGGGGCCTAGGCTAGATTATACCCCGGGTACATTATGGCCTAGGCCATAATAATATAATATAAATTAAGTAATTATTGTGTATATCACTCAAAAACCCAAGAATTACTAAATTTTTCAACATTTTATTGGGGGTTCAGCTTTGTCAGGTAAGTTAAGTGAGAAAACTAACTTACTTAAATCTTATAACTCTAAAACATAGACTTCTATGACTTCCACAAAGATCAAAGATTACTACGTCATGAAACTTCAACTTCTAGGACCAGCAAGTCCTCGCTACAATATAAATGTTCAAAGTTAAACACTGATAACAACATCAAATGATCATGCTTGTCTCCCGTTGTGTTTTACTTTCTGTCAAGTTATGATAAAAGAGGGTCTAGATCTATTATTTTTCTTCCATCTCAGGGAGTGGAGGTGGGATACAGAACCTCCTGGAGGGATATAGTTTGGCCTAGCACAGTTTATCCCCAGGGGTATACTCTGGCCTGGACCAAAGTATACCCAGGTTTAAGGGCAGGGGTTCATTTGGCCTGTTACACCTGTATAATGAACAATATGTAATAATGTTATTATGAATTATTTGCTCATGTTCGGTCGGAAAAAGACGCCACAGTGGTAATATTTTGCAACTAAAAGAAAAAGGATAATTTGATCTTAACCCTTTCACCACGAGAGTAAATCGTATTTACTCTCACCCAGGACGTTGTGTTTTCAGCCCGTCTGTTAGATTGTTGGTCTGTTTGTGAGCAAGCTCACACAAATCACACTTTCTTTAACACTGTGAGCATTTTTAAATAAATGTCACCATGTACCCACAGAATGAATCATCATGTTTAGAGGGATGATAAATGTGGGTTTGTGAAATTTGGTAACGCACAGTTTAAATATAATCTGAATTCTAGGAGGTCTCTGCTTCTTCTTCTCGGCTTCTTGTGTCCATGTCTGTGTTTGACTCATGACAGGACTTTGTGCTTCTCTCCTCAGGGGACGATTCGGACAAGTCCACAAGTGCACGGAGAACTCGTCCGGGCTGACGTTGGCCGCCAAGATCATCAAAGCGAGGAGCCAGAAGGAGAAGGTGCAGCTGAATTCTGAATATGAAACACAAACGTTTATACAGAGCCATGCTTTTCACTCAGCGTACCTGTGCACGTCATGAATTAACCAGTCTGTGTATTTGTCTCCTCAGGATGTGGTGAGGAACGAGATCCAGGTGATGAACCAGCTGAACCACGCCAACCTCATCCAGCTGTACGCCGCCTTCGAGTCCCGCCACGACATCATCCTGGTCATGGAATAGTACGTCTGGACCCGTGCGTGTTAACACCACCGAGTTTAAAAGCTCTATAGATGCTAATACATCCCTGTGCTCCTGTTTGTGCTGCAGCGTGGAGGGGGGGGAGCTGTTCGACCGCATCATCGACGAGAACTACAACCTGACGGAGCTGGACACGGTGCTGTTCATACGCCAGATCTGTGAGGGGCTGCAGTACATGCACAAGATGTACATCCTGCACCTGGACCTCAAGGTAAACCTGCATTCATCCAGTCAATCCATTAAATATGATACAAGGGACAAATCACATGAAAGAAAGAAAGAAATCACACTTTTAAAAACAACAACAAAACAATCAAGATAAAGAGAAAGAGGTTAACCTGCTCCACCGTGACACCTGCTCACAGTTCAGCACCGATTTAAGTATTTAAACAAGTATTTATGCTCTATTTACATTCATCCAGTCAATCCATTAAATATGATACAAGGGACAAAACACTAATCCTAACCCATGAAAGAAAGAAATCACACAACAAAACAATCAAGATAAAGAGAAAGAGAGAAAGAACAAATTCTGGATCTGCCAGCTTCAGTTAATCTGTTCCCAGATTGAAAGGGTTCTTTTCTTGCCTGGACCCCGTCTCTTCATCGAGTTTCAAGAAAACCATTTCTGTATTTCACACAGCAATAGAAATATATCCTCATCGCCTCTTCTGTTCTCTCTTTCAGCCAGAGAACATTCTCTGTGTGAGCAGAGCCACGAACAAGATCAAAATCATTGACTTTGGTTTGGCCAGGAGGTAAAAGCATCTCTCTCTCTCCCTCTCTCTCTCTCTCTCTCTCTCTCTCTCTCTCTCTCTCTCTCTCTCTCTCTCTCTCCTCACCTTTGATAACATCCTCTTCCTCTGTGCTTGTGTCTGTCTCAGGTATAAACCCCGGGAGAAGCTCAAGGTCAACTTTGGAACGCCGGAATTTTTGGCGCCTGAAGTCATCAACTACGAGTTCGTTTCATTTCCCACAGACATGTGGAGCCTGGGTGTCATCACATACATGCTGTACGTGGTCCAACACACACACACAAACACACACACAGACAGTATACAGACACCAGCCGCAGTTTGACCCCTGACCTCTGTCTCCTTCCAGGCTCAGTGGCTTGTCCCCGTTTCTCGGGGACGACGACAACGAGACGCTGAACAACATCCTGGCCTGCCAGTGGAACTTTGAGGAGGAGGAGTTCACAGACATCTCGGACGAGGCCAAAGACTTCATCACACGTCTGCTGGTGAAGAGCAAGAGCTGGAGGATGAGCGCCGCGGAGTCGCTCCGACACCCGTGGCTGTCGGACCGGAGTCTGCACCACCGCCTGAACCAGAAGGTCAGGAACACGTCCGGCATCGGTCGCTCACTCATGTTCATTTTGAAATCACTGCCATGGACACACACACATGACTCCTCCCACCTTGTGTGGATCACCAGAACAGCCGACCAATCAGAGCTGTGGTCGCTGTTGTGTGGTTTGGAAAATATAAAATAAATGTCCTTTTCACATTAGTTTTAAATCAATATTACAATTTTAGAGTAAACTCTTTTACTTTTAAATTTATATCTATATATATTTGTTTGATATTAGTAGTTTTTTATTTAATTAATATAACAAATAAATTCTATACATTTGTATTATTTCATTAATATTACTGTTGATAATAATAGCAATTATTTTATTATATTTTTAGATCTATTTATTTGTTTCATTGATTATTTCATCGTTCAAAGAACAAATAAGGAATCTTCAGGATTATATAATAATCATAATAATCATAACTTAACCTTAACAAAGGTTTTATGGAAATAAAACCACACAGAACAAAACAAGACAAAACAAAAGTAAGTCAGATAAAAGAAAACAATTTCCATTAAAACCAGTTAAAAACAAGACATGAAAAGTATTTCCTATAAAACAGAAGTAGTAGTAGTAGTAGTAGTAGTAGTAGTAGTAGTAGTAGTAGTAGTAGTAGCAGTAGTAGTATACAAACACAGTTTTTCAATCGATGCATTAATTCTTCTCATTCTCTCTCTTCAGCAAAACAAGTGCCACTCCTCACACACTCCAGAGAGCCCTGCAGGTGAGACCAGCTTTTTTCTTCCCTTATCTTAAATCACCCGTTAATCCCATTAGATAAACTCTTAACTTAACAAACCTCGCCCCTGTCTCCCTGCTCAGAAACACTGTGAGGCTCCCAGCTGCCTTTCCACAGGGAAGGCCCCTCGGAGCCCGACACCGGACCAATGCTGCTGTACCCGTATGGCTCCTAGAACCCCCCCCCTCCTCCTCCTCTCTGCCTCCTTGTGTTGGCTTCGCCCCCGCAGCTTGATGTTCGGACCCTGGGAACAAGACTTTTGTTTCTTTGTTTCTGTGTCGTGGAGAACCAGAGGGTCTGCCAGCGGGGCCCCCGTCCTGCAGGGCCCACGACGAGCTCTGATGCTCTGCGGAGCCTTGCTGAGGTGAAGGACTCCTGGTGGAGACTGAAGGTCACTCGTCACTTCTGCATCAAGCTTCATGTTTGACTGCAGAGGTCAAGAACCCCCCCCCCCCCCCCCCCACCACCACCCTACCCCTTAAAAAAAGAAATGTTCCCGTCCCACCGACAGTGACGTGTTCGTCATGTCGTCCTGGTTTGTTGCATGCTTTGCACCTTTTGGCCTATTGCTCCAAGAAGTATAGACTGACTTATTTAAATATTATATGTGGATTGTGGATACAGAATTCTTTCTTTCTTTAAATTTTCAAGTCTTATTTAAAAAAATGTTACTCGTTCTCAATCATAAGCTGAACACACACTCACACACACACGGAGCCCCGGCTGGAGTTGATTAATTTATTTTGTATATAGCAGCACTGCTTCGGATCTCAGAGCCACGTTCAGACGCTTCCCCCCCCCGACGCTCACCGTTCGATTCCGCTCGCTCTCACGCGGCTCGCTCGCCCCTCGCTCGCCCCTCGCTCGCCCCTCGCTCGCCCTGTCACCTTCCATGAAGGCTCAACGGACAACGGAATACTACCTACGACTGATTCACCTTTCTGACTGAAGTGGATTCTTGTGTATTCAGCGGGGCAACACCAGACTGTACTTGAAGTGCAAAGCTTTTCATCTGTGTTTGATTCTTGATTTCACTTTTTGTTACGTGCAAACTCACGGTTCAGCTCGACGGAGAGTGGACGACAGAGCGAGTGTCTCAACAAGCTTGGTTCTCCCGCTCTTTATCAGGAGCCGGATGAAAACTCGCCACTCAGTCGGCGGCGGCTCCTTTTGGAAGTGGAAAAGTCTTTTGATTTATTTGATTTATTGTTTAATTGATTTTATTATTCTTTCTTTTTTTTCAAGTTTTCTTGTGTAACGAGATGAATAAATGTAGATTATGAAGAATATGAATAAATAAAGCACACCCGGAAATAATTCATTGTTTCTCACATTAATGGAAATAAATGACAGGACCTGGTTATTATATCTGTGAATTTGCTATTAGCTAAACAGAGTTTTATACATATATTTGTGGGGAATATTACGCTTCATTTGCTTCATATTTCTGCTTATCCACATTCTCAAATACCAAGAAGAGTTAAAAAATAAAAGGGCAACAGTAAAACTACCTTTATGGGCTTCCTGCCTCTAGAATAAAAGTAATATAATAACATATATATTTTTTCTGATATATAAATAAATGGAAGGACAAAGAGAAATTCATAAATGTCACGTTGTTTCTCTCCATAAGTCCAGTTTTATAAGATGGCCTGTAGAGGGCCTCACACACAATTCTATGTCCCACGTCCATGACCAGTTTCATGATCCATCTATCAACAGAATTTCATAATTCAAAATACTATCTATCTATCTACCCCTCTCTCTCTCTATATATATTTATCTATCCATCTAGCATAGTACAATTATTATATAACATTCATCTGAATCATGAGGTGTTTTGTTAGGCTCTGGAAGTTTTGTGGAAGCTGGTGAAAGGAGAACTCAGGCAGCAGAAGGTTATGTAGGTGTTTGCGTCCTATTGGTCGGTTAAGTCTGAAGCTTGCATTCCTAAATACCATTGTGTCCTCACGTCTTGAGTTAGATATGAAAGTCCCTGAGTGTAGAAACCACATTGTCCTGTTGGTTGGTCCTTTATCCAGCACCTGACCTCTGGTACTGCTAAGAGAGAGAAGGGAGTGTGTGTGTGGAACTAGACGGGCACGATTCTCCTGTACAGATATAATGTAATATACAGAAAATACAATGCTAGAACATATTTAGGATTAATGCAACATAAGTGGAGCGGCGAGATTCTCAAATTTCATTAACAAACTCAAGTATCTTCCCCTCAGCATCGTTTCACCTGAATAAATAAACGTCTCTCTGTGCAGGCGGGGGGATCTTTAGCTGCTGGGAAAGACAGCGAGAGGGTGAGAAGAGAAGAAGGAGTGAAAAACTGGAGAGAATTGATTTGCAGACACCTTTTCTTTCTCCTGTAAACACAGTTCTCAGTTTACACAGTCACATGAAAACCCTTCATGAAACCTGAAGTTTGAATTATCATTCTCATAATCAGATCACCGTCCCAGAATGAGCCTCATCTCAATTAAATCTCCAGGATTTTGTTTGTTTCTGTCGGACGTTCCAGGGAAACACACGGAGACTCAGTGTTTGTGTTCAGCAGCCGTGGGATGAAGAGGAGGGATGATGGGGCTCGAGGTCAGTCTCCATTTGAGGCCTTAACCCCTTGTGGACGAATGTCGCCAATTCGCCTCAAACCCCATTCCGGTCTTAATGCTGCCGAGGTGACGATTGTGCCTGATGGTGCAAATACTACACATACCAAGGAAGGTATTGGAAGCACTCTGCCGCCATCTAGTGGTCGGAGTGTAAAATACATACTAGCCCCTTGGGACTGTGCAGCAAAGTTATTTTGAGGTATTAAGCTGTATTTGAAATACTGTGATGATGGAACAGCAACGATTGTATAGAAACATATGTTGTTATTCAATTTCCAGCAAAAGCAGCATCAATCAACAAACCAGAGACTGGAAAATGTGTTAAATTAGGGTCATGCCCCATTATGTCTAATGTCGCTAATTTGCCTCATACCTAAATCTATATCTATTGTATATGCTATATTGAAATCAACAATCTCCAATTAATTTAGCATCTGTATGACAGCCAAAAACACAAATAATATTTTTTTTTTATATAATTGAAATTAATTCAGGCATTAAGGGGTTAAATATTATCAAACTTTCACTGATTGATTGACGGAATAAATCGTCCTAAATCCTTTATGTATTTCAATAATAATATTTCCGTGTGAAATACATTCTGTTGAGTTTGAGACAATAAAGTAAATAACTTGATTTAATTAAACAAAGTTAAACGTATACATTAAAGACACCGTTATTTAATTTTTATTTATTTATTTAATGTCTTTAGTCTAATCCCTCTCAAGTTGTACTTTGTTGTCTTCATTTGAAAGAGGCAGCAGAGGTAGAGATTCGTGTACGGCTGGTTCCTCATTCATCTAAGGAGAGGAGAAGAAGAAAAGACGAGAAGAGCAAAGAACAGAAGAGCAGAGAAAAGAAGAGAAGAGAAGCAGTAACCGATCTGTTGTTCAGCCGGATGAACAGCACATGCTGCGTTTCTCAGGATCACTGGAACTTCTTTATTTTCCTTCTTCATACGATGATGTTTGTTTTAGACAGTAATGAAATCACACCTCCCATCATGCAGCGCTCTGCGGGAGCAGCTGTTATCGTACATGGTCAAATGTACAAGAACAACAAGAGACCAGGAGCCGCTCGGAGCGTTTGATTGCTCCTGTTACGAGCGTGGATCCAGTGAAGTGGATCTTCTTCCTCAGTCGGGGTCCACGTATCAAGTTCGGCTCCAGAAGTTGTGTTTATCTTGGCCTAGGCACCAGCCACCTCTACAAAAACACAACATTCCTTCATCAAGCACAAAATGCTCTGTGTTTAGGTGGGGGGGGGTCCCACCAATCGTTGTTGGGTTCGGTCGATGGTGCTGAGTTTAATAAACAAACTGCTGACTCAAGACTTCCTTTTATATTATGAAATCCAAAGAGTTGTGTCGCCGACACGTCCTCGTCCTGGTTTATTGATCAGGATGTTTAACCAAGCAGGCGTTTGGCAGGGAACTGTAAAACAAGATGAATAAAACAACTAAACCAACAGCAGATATGTGTTGAATGGATGAGGAGCAGGTTCACCCTGTGTAATGTGATCTCGCAGGGAGTGGCAGAAGAATGGGGACATTTGCACAACCAGTTTCACAAGAATTATTTGCATGAGACTATCTCTCTCCCCTTAGCAGTAGATTGTTCATATTTTGTAGAGCAGTAACCCACTAAATAAAATCTGTTGGTGGCTGAAATGCCACCAAATACAACACAATTCACTGAATACTATGACATAGTTTTTATATTACCCTTTACCAGGTTATGTTTTTGTCTGTTTGAATAACATAGAATTAAAAATAATATAATAAAATAAGCTGCTGACCCACTTTATATATATATGAAATGGCATTTTACAGTTGCAGCTGGTTGAGTTGGAGCAAATATTTGACTCTTCTGGGGAAATAAATTATTATTTTCATTATCCATGTGACCTCTATGAGACCCGAAAACCCCATAGCAAAATTAATGAGGCTCCAAATGACCCATAATGCAACAGCATATTACATACTTACATGGGTAATCACTCCATTCATATAACAATTTTGTATGTTTAGTTCTGAAATAAGACACCTCTCGTTTGTTAAAGTTTCTTGAAAAGAATATATTATGCTAGAATAAGTTCTGTCTTGTATTTCACTCTGCAGAGAAGTGGACAACCCTCACTTCATGGTTTTTATTCATAGGGTTCCTCACCCGGCTGTTCACACTGCCAAGGACGAGAGATAACACGAATCAAAACAGGACGAAGACAATAATCTGTTTCTGTTTCTGTGTCTTTCGCTTTTCTTTTTATTTCCTCTCCTTTCCATTGAGGTGTGTTTCTGTCTCGGAGAAGAAACTTTGAATCGTCGACCAACAACGTTGACGTCATTGTACTCACTGTGAGCTCCTGCAACCTATCTGTCCTCTGGTTTTTCTACCAGGAAGCAGGGGGTGTGGCTACACATCACTATTGTTCCTTTGTCGAGGAAAGATTGTATTTCAGCTCAAATGTCTCCTGTCTTTTCATGAGGAAGAGGATATTGTGGGATAGATGTAAAGTGAGCACAAAATACCTCTTCATCTTGAGTTGTGGGCTGATTTGAATCTATCGGAGTGCAGCAGGTGGGACGTCCAGGCTGGTCCCTTTAAGAGTGCGAACAGGGCTGTGTAATAAATTATGCTAGTATATAATTGTGTCTCTTACACAACAGGTTTGCTCCTTGCATATTTGAATGTGTGGTTTCTGATAAGACAAAGGAAACGTCAGAGGGTGTGAAACTTGACGGGTTCTCAGTGAAAGGGCCACAGGGGCAGGTTCAGAGGCACAGCTTGTTTCCTTAGGTGTTTTTCAGTTTAATAGAATTTGCAGTTACACTCGAAAGACAGGCGCCACCATCTACCTGGAGCCTGAGTCACATTTTCTGTCCCAAAAACACGTGTCAGCATTCACTGCTATGTAGGCTCATGTCTTATGAATAGATTTGACTCACTGGCATCTGATTGACAAGGGTGAGGTGCATCTCTATCCGGGATGAGAAGCAGTTGTTTGCCTCAACACGTTGAGCTAGACAGCAAACATTGACAATTCTTCCATTGTAACCTATGTTGATTCGGTGTGAGCTCAGTCAAACCATCTCTTTTCCCAAACAGTCAGTTACACCTTTCCTTAAAGCTTTTGGTTGATGAATAGAAAGTATTGTCTTTGACTATCGGATTAGAGAGCAGTTTTGAAAAAGCAAAGAACAGGAAAGATGCTTTTTAGAAATTCCATGAACTCCAGATAGCATTCAAAAAACGCTTAGTTGCATTTAAAGCTTTTAAGAGTTTGTTAATTTCTCAAGTATAAAGATTTCCTTCAGTACGGTGGCTGTGTGTGCATCTGAGTGGTGAATCATGACAACATTAAAGTGAGCGTCACTTAGATTTTTAATTGAGGTGAATGTGCTGGTATATGTTGATAGATTGAGACTTTGATGGTGTGGTATGTAAATTAATGTTTTGGTATTTGGTGTATTTTTTTATTTATGGTGTATTTGCCCAAGGACTGCAGGTAGAAAAATAGCTGACAGCTAAATCTGGCCTAAATCTTCTCTTCAGATTTTGAGATGAATGCTTTAGTCCTTGTTTAATAAAGAATAAAATAATATAAAAGGGACTTCAGGGGTGTGAAAAGGGGATGTTGCACTTCTTCTCCCATCCTGCTGGTGTCGCTGTGGTGCTCGGAGCAGTCTTCCTCTCGGACTCGCTCCCCTCTTTGTTGAGCCCTCCTCTGCTGCCGCTACCTGCTCTCCTCCGATTGGCCGCTGCCGCCGGCTCTTCCTGGTACGTCAGGCCTTCGTAACGTTCCACCGGGCTCTCACCGTCAACACACGCTCGCATCTCTCCGGTTGTGTCTCTCGTTTCTGTCCCAAAACCCGTCAACACTCCACCGGTAAGAGATGGCCCAGTGCTCCCAGTCCAACGCCGCTGGCTCCGCCGCGAACGTAGAGCCGCAGGAGAAGAGGAAGGTGGCGCTCATCACCGGCATCACCGGACAGGTAACGTCCCTCCCGGCGTCGCTTCCTCCGTGAAACCGAGAACGACTCGTCCGCACCGTCGGTCGTGATCGTGTCCTCGAGCCACCGAGCTGCCGTTCGATTAAAAACACCTTAAAGTGTCTGAACGGACAGCTTCCGGTCGAGCATCCGTTTGTTTACATCTGTTTCCACCTGTTCCAGATGTAACTTCCATCAGATGTGTCCCTGTTAACCTCAGACTCTGATTCGACACGAGTAACTTTGATTCAGCTTGTGAGAGAAACCGGAGTCACACCAAGTTCTAGCTCCTCTGCAGCCAAGCTCTTTGTAAACCTGGAGCAGATTCATCCAGAGAAGCTGCAGATAGTTTGGAAACCAGATGTGACTGTTTCTGGAAGCTTCTTTCTATTTGTTATAGGACGTGATAGACTGCTCTCTCCTCCTGGCCAAGACACATGGGACCAGGTCCGGATTTAAAACGCCCACTTGTACGTAGACCAAATACAATCAATGAAAAATAAAGGGTTTTACAAATCCTCTCTCTGGTGATATCGGTTCTGGATCCTAATCTGAAATCCTGTAGTCCTAATAAGGCGATTTTTGTTTCCATGGGTAGATTAAAGGATGAACATTTAAAGAAAAGATGGAATTTGATAAATAACGATAAATAAAAACTTTAAATGAATATTGCCAGTGAATCGTCGTGTTTCTCCTGTTATGACGGTTTCATCTGATCTCACAACGTCAAACACGTTAATGTAAAAGTAACGCGTGTTATTTGACTGACTCGTTGTTTGAATGGAGAAAAGGCAAAGACGGCATGTTTTAGCTTTTAAAAATAAGATGAAGGTTTCACAAATAGGTTTTGAATAGTGTTCAGGCTTTAAAAGCACAGTCTACCAATCAAAACAGAGAATCATTCGCCTAACATTTTATTAATGAAATCCCGAAACGTTATAATTTGGGGCTGTGTGGCCTAGGGGGTAGAGTGGTCGTAGAGTGGTTGTTCTCGAACAAGAAGGTTGGCGGTTCAATCCCCACTCTTCCCCAGCTGCATGCCAAAGTGGCAAGATACTGAACCCCTAAAAAATGGCCCCTCATAGATGCTCAGTGTGCTAATTGTAAGTCGCTTTGGACAAGAGCATCTGACAAATGACATGGAATTCCTGTCTATTGTCCTGTTGCATTTAAGGTGAGGTAATCCTGCCAATCCTGAAGAATTCCAAACTCATCAGTAGTGTTAATTCAGCAGCTTTACTCAGAACTGTTATTTGGAAAACGTGCAAATTTTAGGACATTAGCGTGACGAGGAGCCGGTGTATCAAACCTGCCTGTCCAAGCAGAGAGGGCAAAGATCAGTTGGCTTGTTTGCTTGTTTGCTTTTTCACACCCACAAAGTTAACAGTTGGTTTTTATTGCTCATTTCCCTGAGGCCATTGTTTAATCAGGTGTCCTGTCGGCTTCTCAGAAATCGTTCTCTAGCTGGATGATCTGATGAGATCATTTTTATCAATGCACGACAGGTATTTCACTCCAGTTCCTCCAGTTAGTCCTGAAATTACTGGTTCTTTTGGCCTCTTGGGGTCAGCAGAAACAAACTGGGAATAAAACAGTGAGGTTATCATATTTTGGCAAACACAGCTCTGTTATCTTTCACTATCTTCGCTGTGGAGGTTGTGTTTTCATGTCAGTTTGACTCAACTAATTTCCTTTTAAACTTTGTAAATGATGGGACAAGAGAGAAGTCATTGGATTTGGGCCTGGACCCAGGAATCTTTTCACTTTCTATGACATTGCGAAAATTCATGGATCTTGAACGAATACAATGAAAACTAAAATCTTGCATATTTAGGGTTTTGATATCTGAGTTTCTGAAATTCGGTACAGCTCGATTAAAGGGGACCATCCTCACACATCTGTGTATTATATATTGTATATTATATTGTATCTGTACAGGAGAATAGTGCCCGTCTAGTTCCACACACACTCCCGTCTCTCTCTTAGCAGTACCAGAGGTCAGGTGCTGGCTAAAGGACCAACCAACAGGACATAGTGGTGTCTAGACTCAGGGACTTTCATATCTAACTCAGATGCTCCAGACAGAGACACACCAGGGGCAAGAGGCGAGGACACAATGTGATTTAGGAATGCAAATTTGAGACTTAACCGTCCAATAGGATGCGAACACATACATGTAGCATAGAGAGGGACATCTTCAGACTGGGGGGAGACAGTTGCTCATGTTGCTCTGTGAGCGTTTGTATGTTGTTCCACCTTCTGGTCTCCTTGATGCATCAAGTCTCCATTAAACTTTTCTGCATGAGACATCAGCTGCTGCCTGAGTTCTCCTTTCACCAGCTTCCACAAAACTAGAACCAGAAGAATATTTTTTCAATCAATCAACTTCTTCTGCAGACGTTTTGGTTTTTGCCATTAATGGGAAAATGTTATTTAAATCTTTTTTTGAACAGTTTCTGTAAATTATGTATGTTCAGATTTTTTTTCCTGTTATTTGTTGGTCGTTTTAAAGCAAATTTTGACTCATTGTTATATATATATAGATAAAAGGTAATTGTGGGACAGCACCTGCGTCTGACAGCAGTGTCACTATGACACAGTTAACATTTTGAGAATGTGCTATTTTGGTGAAACCTTTACGTCAAAGTTGAATATGACGCTACCCGGAATTGTAGACCGGGATAAGAGAGAAGTGTGAATCAGGCAGAACCGGTTTGACTTGTGTAGTGACTGATGTTTGAATGCCTGTTTAAATGAAACCAGGTGAAAGAGCACCTCTTGTTATATTCATGACTTTGTTTGCTGTAGTTTATTTGCCTGGAGATCAGATAATCAACGTGAATTTATTCCCCAAAGGATAAATTTTTGTACAGATTTGAACCATTTCCATTCTCCTGCTGAGTTTTCAAAACTGTGGATAAAGTCCAGAGGCGGAGGAAAGTACCTGATAGGATTTCAACAAGTTTTGTAGCTGGCAAAGCTTTTAAAAGACATTTAAAACCATCATGCTATCCTGGGTCATTTTGCCTTTTGTCCCTTTGGAGACAAATGGTTGACAAGCCCTTTACAAACCAGCTACACCTCGATATCACTGACACAGAACACCCGTCCATACCACAGGTTCCTTTAGCCTAACCACCCTCAGACACCTGTAGTATCAGTGTCCTCCTGGTGTCAGTGACGGTTGTTCTCTGCTCCACAGGAAGAGATTCATGTCTTGAAAGATTACAAGTCTTGATAGAGCGTTGTGCAGCTTGAGGGATTACTCATGTAATCAATAACTCAATGATATTGCGATGGCACAATCTGAGATTTAGAAACCAGTTTGAAGATGAAGCAACTAATAAAGCTGAGAAATGTTGAAGTATCAAAGGAAATCTATACATTTAACGGTTTTAATTTTTATAATAATTGGAAAAATTAGTTTGTTCCAGCTTCTCAAACGTGAGGATTTGATTCTGCTTGTGATATTGAACTGTATATCTTCGGTTGTGTCTGTTGACTCATCAGTTAATTATGAGAATAATAGGCTGATTAATCAATAATTCAAATAAGTGTTAGCTGCAGCCCTGCAAGATTGTTATGTCTTAAGTGGCAGCAACATGACCTGTGTGTGTGTGTCTGTGTGTGTGTAGATTGTGGTAGCATATGCACTTGCAGAAAAGCATTGTCATCATTTGCATCAGAGCCAATAAGCAGCAGGGATTCTGTCAGAATGCATCTTGATTTGAGGTGAAGTCGTGGTCCGCCCGCTCCAGGCCTCGGCCCCCTGTGGAGACACAACTATCAGAGGGCTTGGAAACTCATTTTCAGCTTCTCACATTCCTTTGTGGAGCAGGACTTTTCCGAAGCTCGTTCTCCCCCTCGCCCTCTTTAAGAGGAGGAAAAAAAGAAGAATAACAATGTTAATTCATTTTTATTCTGTCGGTCATGGTGTTGGTGTTGAATACTGAGAGCCCGTGTAGCCGGCGGCGCAGGCATCTGGATAGACGATCACAGGAGTCACTCGCCGAGGCCAGCGGGGTCACAGTGATGCCGTAAATCGCTCGGCTAACTACTGTTCATAAATTTCAGGGCAGCATGCTGCTCCGTCTGAATATCTCTGACTGCTGTCCCAGTGTGAAGTATTGGGGTGAGAGGGTCAGAGTTATGGGAGACCACCTGAGTGCCAAGGCAGAGCTGCGGAGCCGGGCAGGGGCTCTGGCCGCTGCCGCTGTTTTACGAGCCGGGGTTACGGAGAGGACAGGTTCAACCTCAGGGTTTGACAGGCAAGCTTTACTTTGGCTTTGAGGTTCACACTTCTTTCTTCATCTCCTCTGGTTGGGAAAACAACGCAGTGCTGCGATGTCACCCACGGAGCTTTTTGATGTTCATCCTACGAGCCCCTTTCCTTCATCCTCTGTTGGCACGTGACGCACTCCCCTCAGTGAAACACCGACTCCACAGTTAGCAGCACAGGACAGAGTCTGAACCAGGGCCAGCAATAATAATCATAAAGCTAAGAATGCGTGTGCACATCTCCTCCGTCGCTCATAATGGCTGCTAATGGCTCCTTCAAGATGATTCGTCCTCTAAGCTGTGTCTGGTAACTTGTAGAAAAACAGGAAGAGTTGAAAAGTTCAGCTGCAGTTGACACTGAAAATGATTTAAGTTACAGGTGAACTGCACATGCTCAGAAATGGTGGTGGAGTTGATCTCATCATTACCTCCCCCCTATCCGTAACTTGTGTCCACAAAACTTGGTGAAAAAATTAGAGTATGAGACGATAAATAACGATAAATGAAGCTGGAGCCGTGATATCGAGGTCCTGCAGATACAAGCTGATGACCCATCGTGAGTCAATCTCAGCTGTCAATCACTTACGACAGTGTCAAATCAACTGAAATGAGAGAAACCTCCTTTCGGAACGTGTACTTCGTTTTCCCATCTGCTAACATGGAGGAGGAGGGATTTATGATCTTTACTGCAGCCAGCCACCAGGGGGCGACTCTGTTAATTTGGCTGCACACTGACTGCAGAGCTCCGAGTGTTTACATGAATACAGACATGATGCCTTCAGGCTGCACTCTTTACATTATGCTCTGTGTGGGTCCCTGTGGTTTTCCACCAGGTCTTTTCCATAAGGTGATCTAACCCTGATTAGGGGTCAGAGGTCACAGAGCTGACCTACAGTCTGTAAAGGCCCCCAGTAATTTGTTAGTTCACGGTTCCACCAGCAGGGGGTACCAAACTCATAGTGCTGGAGTAAGTCCATATAAAACACACACACACACACACACACACCCCTTCTTCTTTCTGCTGTAGAGATGACATGTAGCTGTGATCAGTTGATTGGTCGGTGTAAGATTTGGATTTTGCAGCAGTTTTTCCTTTATCTATTTCGTTTTCTTGCCATCGAACGAGGTTGAAAATATTTTTCTATTGTTAATTTGTTATATATTTTGCCATTTTAATCTTGATCATTTAGTTTAGTTAAGGGGGTTATTGGGTATCGTCTTTTGTTCGTTAATACAGATATAGACAAAAGTGTGTCATTCCAGTCGTGCTTCAGTTACGATGCTAAAAACGTCCTTTTGATCAGAGTGATGTGAATATTGATTTGAACTAACGATGACACCCGATGACAGAAATCTAACATCAACGTCATTTGAGTCCTTTTTGTATTTAAGTGGATGAAGAATAGAACACAAGGAGGAGGAAGAAGATTATTTAAACAAATTCCATCGACACAGCTGCACTTGTTCAATTCAGTCCTTCATCCACGTGAATAAATGATATGCCTTTTATTTTGGCAGAATTTAAATTGAAATACACTGTGATGTTTTGAATCTTTGTGACCCCCCCCCCCCCCCCCCCACACACAAACACACAAATATACGAACTTGCTCTCTCATTCAGTTCTTTCTACTACAGTCTGTATATTATGAGTCTGGACAAACTAGTGACTGAGGCATACAACCGTGAGGGGATAATTGTGTTAATTAAATCACTGGGTTTAATGCATTTCAATTAACTGCATTACTTCATGATGATGCTTTGACTTTTTACAGTCTTGCCGTCCATCAGACTATCGAGACTTCTAAAAACACGCCTCGACATCAAGAAGAGGGATTTGGTTAATGCTTCATAACACCAGAATGCAAATATGAGAGAAATATTGCCCAATACTTCAATTAAATTTCACTCTCCTGTCACTGGACCGGCCCTTTGGCTCATATTCAGTGGAGCTGCAGTAGAGGGATCATATTGTGTCAAAGGCCAAAATGAGTCTTTGGGGAGTTTGTGGTATGGCATTGACCTGGCAGGTGAACATTTAGTTTGTGTGTGTGTGTGCGTGTGTATTTGTGCCTGTGTGTGCGTGCACCCCCACCCCTTCTTGCCTCCACCAAGCGCCCAACTCCCCATAACAGGAAGCAGCGAGGTGAGGCCAGGGTTTATGGGCTAATACGGCCTCAAAGGAGCTTCTTGTTTTGAAACAGAGCTGCAGCTCTTCAGGCTTGTTTTCCATATTGGTCTGGCATGGAACGCTTTGACCCTGGCACAGGGGCAGGAAAACATGACACCGGCTGGAGCTTTGAACGCCGTGGGGACGGGCGAGGGTCTGCCAGTGCCATCCCACCCCCCCTCAACCCTAACCCCTCCCCCCTCACCCCTCCCTGAGTTGAGCAGAAAACAGGTTGGGCATCGGCGCCAACCTGCATACGCTGAAAACTATCTTGGACGTTAGTAGTACTATAAAACATAAATTTGTGAAGCTAATTAACATTTATTATTTGTGCGACTTTGGAGGGAAGCAGTAGCTGTTGAGCATTTCAAGCTCATAAGGGCCACTGCTGGCTTACAGCCCTCGAGTGGCACTGAAATACAGGCAGCCATGAAAAAAAAGAATACACAAGAGTTTAGATTAAGTTTCTGCGACACACCAGCCCATCAATACAACTTTTTTTTTATTCAAGTTTTTCCTATTTGATTTTATTTGCGTTTTCTTTCTATTTTAAATGATTAATAATAAATTCCATGGTTGAAGTATAAAATATCAAGCCTCAATTTGATTTCTTTCTCATTAGGGTTTGATAACAACATCTAGGAAATCATTGCCAATTTATAAATATATTTATATATCCGAAATCATTTGCTGCCTAATATTAGCATTGACCTTTAAAAATATCAGCTAGTCTCTACTCACAATCAACAATACTGAGGGGCAAAGTGACTTCTTCATTTTGTTGTGTAATGCTTTGGCCAATCTGCACGGCTTGTGAAGTCAAAGCCTAAAACATGAGCACCTCTGCCTGGTGGGTTTCTGTGTGTCCTCCAGCCTCCACCCCTCCTCTGTCTTCTGTCCCCACTGTTGAGGAAGCATAGGGCCTGGCATGCAGGCAGTGTTAGTGTGCGTGTAAATGTGTGTGCGTGTAAGCGTGTAAATGTGTGTGTTCGTACACGCGAGGGGGGGATTGAGCGATGAATGCCATGACTGGTTCGGAATTTTCCAGAGTGTTCCAGAATGTGCGGTCGGAAAGTCTGAGCAGGGAAAAAAGACGAGGAGTAACATGGGTGAAGGGAACAAGACCTTATTGACAGGGCTCGGTCTCACACGCACACACACACACACGCACACACGCACACACACACACGCACACACACACACACTCACTGCCACTATGTCTGGCTATGATTCATGTGAATGTTACACTTAATGATCCCAGGCCTCAGAATTAAATATGCAGACCTTATTAGATTTTCTAATACCATTTTTTTTTTTTGTTTATTTGCTTATTAACACCTCATGTCCATTTATGTGTTGTGGAATTAAAAATATACAAAGTTCACTTTTCTACAAACAACTGTGAGGAGCCAGATTTGGATGATTTTAGATTTGACGTTGATCTAATGACACTTTGGTAAAAGATTTGTATTAAACATAAAGCGAGGATGCTTTGAAGAATATTAACATGAACAGTTTTGATGAATACAAAGACCAGGAAGCGCCTAAATAAAATTAATATTTGGTTTCAAACCAAATGAGAATTTCAAACGTTATTTGAAAAGGTATATAAATATATTTTAGTACTGTAACATTTTGACCTGAAGACAGTCTATTAATGCAGAGTTAAAATATAGCATTAGGGCTTTTGCAGCTGGAACTCATTTCATATCGTATAGTAATTATTTGTTGAAGTTTTCTACATAGTAAAACAGTCTTAGTCTCCCCCATACATTTGTTGTTTGTTGCACAACACAATAAATCATCAGTTTAGGTTATTTAATCGTGAAAAATAAGTTGTGTTGTCTTCTCTCTTTCCAGGATGGCTCCTACCTCGCTGAGTTCCTGATCGAAAAAGGCTACATGGTGAGAAACAACCCCCCCGACTGCAACAACGCAGAGAACCTCTTCCTTTGGAGGCGTAGACACACACACACGTACACACGCACACAAATGAATCCAGACACTCATGGATGCCCACACACACACACAGACAGACACGCACAGAGCGGCCATTCCCTCGATAAGCAGCCTCCAAGTCACCGGCAGTGTGTGGGAGCTCCGGAGGGATCGTGACGTACCGCCGCAGTCGGCTTCAGATGTGGACTGACTCACGTCCCCCCCTGATAAGACCCTTTGTGTTGCCTGTTAACTTCTCACCTTTTGCTCAGAGGTCAGAGCATTTACAGGGAAATAGCTGTTATTATAACGTGAGGTCAAAAACAGCCTGTCAATGGACGTCTGAGGTCTAACGAGTTGTTTCTGATCAACTGAAGCTTCACGTGGTGGTTTCACCCCCCCCCCCCCCCCCCCCCCCCGAAGATCCTGTACATTCATCACACTCGCAAAAACACACATGTTGCCACTAGAGCTCATTGTGTGTTCCTCACAGTAGCTTCTTGACTTGCACACAAACACACACACACCTTCATCGCAGCCCGCCGATTCTCAGACAGCAGGCAGGAAGTGGACTGGATCCAGGTTGGGAATGCTGATGTGGAGGAGGTGTGGGGGGTGTTGGAAGGGGGGGGGGGCATTAAAGAGGAGCGCACATGCAGGCAGTAAGTTCACAGTGAATAAAGGAAGTGAGGTCAGGGCACAGCGTCCTCCCTCTAATGGACTCCCCTTGGATCAGGTCGTGTTATCTTCCCCGAGCAGAGCTTCCTCACACATTCCCCCCCCCTCGGAACACACAGTCCAGATCACACATCACAGGCAGCATGAACCACCGACACACAACACCGACGTGTCAACTTCTGCAATACAAAATAAAGTACGAGTCCAGAGATCTACAGGATAAGAAAACCCTTGAACAAACTATTCAAGATATGTCGTCCTGATTTGCATTTTCTTTTTCAAAATGCCAGATGTTAAAATGTCACTTTGACATGTCACAGCATCTCAAGAGTTTTTTATATGTCTCTTATTTGCAAAGCCATTTCATCTATTTGACAACTGGAAATTCTCGATGTCTCAAGTTGAATTTTGGTCGAGTTATAAAACTATTTGTAGATACCTCCCATATAATTTGAGTTGGTACATTTTTCGGTAGGTGTTTTCCTGAATAACTCTCCCGTGTCTTTGTCCTCTCGCTCCTTCTCTCTCAGGTTCACGGTATTTTGCGTCGATCCAGCTCCTTCAACACTGGTCGCATTCAGCATCTTTACAAGGACCCCTGCACACACACTTCAGACAGTAAGTACCAGGAAGTTTAGTCCATGTCCCATCTGCTAATATGCAGGAGGTGTGGTGCAGCCACCAGGGGGCAGTCCAGATGATTTGGGTTGGAACGTCATCTCTCTTTATATACACGTGTATGTTTGACAGATTTCTAACTGATGTTATTTAGGAAGAGATCTCCAATCGGTAGAAACACATCTCAGGAACTATACTCTCGAAAAAGTAGAGAAAAAAACCTAAGTCTTGACTTTAATATCATATATTCATAACAAGGAAAAAGCTGAGTCATGGTTGAGCTGGTGAATCACTGAGTTTGCATGTGACCTCATCGGTGTGTGTTTGTCCCCCTCTTGTCAGAGATGGCGCTGCATTACGGCGACCTGACCGACAGCACGTGTCTGGTGAAGATCATCAACGAGGTGAAGCCGACAGAGATCTACAACCTGGGCGCTCAGAGCCACGTCAAGGTAGAGTGACCCCACATGGTTCTGTTCTCCTTCCACGCTGTGTTCCTTCAATTCAAGACCACCGCCATCTTTTCTGATGGACATGGTCACATTTCTTCCCGCTCCCTGGCATCACTGGTCATGGGAGACAAGGGGGAATACCAGTGAATGTGCATACCAACAACCTACTGGGATCATAGTGAATTTGAAACCAGACCACAGGAGAATGAATAAACTTCCAGAGTGACGGCAGTTTCCCTTTTTATGACATGAAGAACTTTCCCCTCTGATGCACAGCCTTCTGATGAAAGCTGATGTAATCTGATGTAATGACTAGGAAGTCAAAGTTCATCCTGGCAGAGGTTTATAACCTGGTAATTCATCACAGTCAATGATTTAATTTTTATTTCAATGTCGGTTTCATTCTGAGGTGCTTGATTGTCATGTGACGATTTTGAGCTGTTGCCTCTTTTTTGACAGTTTCTCTTTTGGAACATTCAAAGGTATTTAAAAGGGTGAGGCATTTAAAAGCAATGAAAGACTCCTTATATAGTAAAACACTAGGTTCTTTATTGTCCCACAAGTGGGAATTTGTTCTGCAGCATGAGTTTGCAAAGAGACAAAAACACAGAGAGCCCATCAACAAGAGATTCCACAATAAAAGCACAGGGAAATGTGAAAAATTCCAATCACTTACAAATATGCAAAGCAGATGCCAACTTTCAAGAATATGCAATTGCGCAAAAGCAGACAGATTTTTTTCTGACAAGCTAACTGCTTATTCAAAACCCGATATCCTCCCCCCAGGGATCAATAGAAATATGTCTGCTTGTTTTTCTGAGATGTGTGTGAAACTCAGTGGCTGCCACCTCGGCAAATACCGTCCGCTGTGATTTATCACCAGAGGCTGGACGTGGTCGGTGCGGACTTCTGCTGCAAACGGTTAAAACAGTTAAAAAAGAGAAGTTCAGTTCTGGGAAGTGAGCGGCTCGTGTGCGGAGGATGCTGGAGCTGATGGGACAGGAAGTCATGTTTCCATGGATGGGTCGGTCTGTGGCACAATGTCCCTTTTGTCTCGGAGCTCCGCGGTGATCCCAGGAGATCCCGCGGCGCCGCCACCCCCCTCCCCCCCTCCCCTACCACTCCTCCCACCCCTCCGAACTGGGATCTGACACAGAGTCTCCAGGCAGCACTGATCCTCCTTCTCCATGGTGGTTTGAGACGGATACAGAGCCAAGAGCTTAGACAGATCATAGATAATAAGGCCATTTGTAATGTGAACATGACTCGCTGCCTTTCTTATTAGTCTTAAACTGATTTAAAGATCACTATAGCAAATGCATAATAAAAGCAACTCCTTTTATTATGTGTTCATTTGTTTCAGAGAGTTTTCTTGTTAAAACTGTTTTCACTGTTCTTATAGCCTGATGGATGAAACTATACTTTAATAGAATTCCAAAAAACTGTTTATAATCCTTTTAATAGTTAAATTATTCAATATTTGAAACATTACTTCGAAGTAAAAACTAAATTACAGCTGAGGATTAATGTAATAAACACGAGAGTAAACTTTTGACCTTATAAAGGTGCTGGATGAGAGTTGTGGGCATCACCAGAGGAACATGTGTGATGACAGCTCAGCCAATGGCTGTCAAGGCATTTCCTGCTAAACTACAAATATGGGTCACAATCTGTCCAGTAGTTGTTGAGAGATTTGAAAAAAAAAAAACTGTGAAAAACCCTGAGAGCGACGCAGTTATCATGAGCGTACGGTGGGAATCATAATCAACAAAGGAAGAAAGACAAACAGAAGAGGAAGAGGAAGAGAGGAGGAGAACGAGTGACCACATCCTCTGTGGTCAGAGGCCGTGACTCCGCTCCGTCCTCCCACACAGGGATCATCCACAGGCCACACACACTCCGAGTGTCAGAAGATCCCAGTACCTGTGCACAGGGCGCTGCTGTGTTTATTTGTCCCCACACCAGTAAACCAGGCTCTGGGAGCTGCTCACCACATGCTGCCCGATCCCAACAGCTGAGCCTGCTGGATTACTGGCAGCAGCGGTGTGGAGCAATTTCCAGTTTGTCCCGCCACAGAGGAAAAGATCACTCACTCACACACACACAACACGGCTACTCTCTCTCCCCCCCCCCGCCCCCTGCTGTGTCTCATCTCGTCTGAGTCCGGCTTGTTCATCACACTCACTCACCCACGGAGCTTGAGTTGTCGTACTGGTTTGAGTTGGGGTCTGTGTGTGTGTGGGTGCTGGTTTCCGCTGCACAGAGTCATCACCTCAGAACAGACCGAAGGTTATTTCTAATGCTGCAGAGGCGGAGGAGGACGGGGAATAGTGGATGAACACTAGACAACCAGCTGCAGTATCAAAAGAGCAGCACACAAAACAAAACAGAGGGGGGGCTTTATTTTCTCTGTGACTTCAGCAGCAGAGGAGATGATCAGTTTGATGTTTCCCTAAAGATCGTCACAACGCACAGGGAAGCTTCCCGCAGACTTTATGAAAGAGATAAGAAACAGTGTTTTCTTTATTAGTCTGTGGTGGATTGTTTATTATGGTGCTCAACAACTTACTCACCGGTGTTTCTGAGGGACGGTGGTGGTTTGGAGCCACTGAACATGGATTCTGCTCTTTAACGTTGGGAGTTGTTGCTGTAGGAAAGTTAACAATGTGGCAGACACTTGAATTTGTAAACAGTGGATTTACAGATTCATGTTCCGTGTTGGCCCTGAGGCCAGCGTCACTCCGACCAGTCTTCTCCAATTGAACATTACTTCTACAAGTCAATACCTACAGCTAAACTTTTAGTTCATGTAGTATGTCGGCAGTAAAAAACTGGAATGGAAGATCATGGTACTGTGAAAAGTACAAATCTTAAGTGAACTTATACTATTCATCAGAGGATGATAATAGTAATACTTCCATAGGGTCCTGTGATGCCTATAAAGATTTATTATTTAGTTGGCCTCTTAAACAGATCATTGATTTTGATCAGATCAGGCATCCCCTATTGCTTTGGATCCGCCATTAATCTCCTAACAAAGTTATCAGAGAGTAGATACACATATTTAATGAAGCAGAAGAGAGACTCTCTTCATTCTTCTCTTCTGAAGACAAAAGGACAAACTGCGGTGAGGAGACAGACTTCCATCATCCGTACATCCTTCATTATCCTGATCTGAATTCCTCCCCATAAAGATTTATCATCATATCATTAACGTCTTACACACCGCTCTCCCTCTCTGCCCTCGGGTCTCTCCCCCGTCCGGTTCTGTGCAGAAGCTCCCACGCCAGAGACACACACACACACACACACACACACACACACAGGATTTAACACAACTGTTTCCCCACAGAGCCCCCCCGCTGTTTGTTCAACGTGTTGATGTGTTCATGGGTCGAAAAGCAGCTATTGTGCAGCCGGCCAGCAGTTTGCTTTCCTAAACAGGCGGTGAAACCACTGCTTACTACAGTTTGTGGCCGTGGTTGTGTAATCATCGTAACTCGTTAGTGGTGTGATGCAGTTGTTTGGGCTCCCTGTGTGTCATCATGCAGTTTGTTATGTGTGCGACGCATGCTGCAGTTTGCTTGGACCCACTGTTTCCTGCCAATGCTCCATTACCCTGTGTCTAAACTTCATTAACACCAACATGTGAAGTGTTGGAGAAACCTGGTTTTCACGACCCGTCTGAGTGATGAGCGCCCTCGTCTCCGTAACAGCCCATTGGCCGGTGGTGTGCTCGCTGTCTCTGATTGGTGTTTATATTACCGCCGTCCAATCAGCCGCCGGTGGCACGCTTGCAGCGGAGTGTGTATCTCACTGGGATAAAGACTCGCCTGCAGCCAAGTTATCACATTCCTCGCTGAAGTGTGTTTTCTGTCTCTGAGGACTCATTAGCTTTGGGGTTGTGTGTGTGTGTGGTGCCGCCATGTTTCCCTATTGTTTTAAATTTGACTTTTCAGAATCTCAATCCTGGTGCTTTCGGCCCTCGAGGCGATGCAGAACAATCTCTGGCTCCTCATCAGCTCGTGCGTCCCGCCCATTGAGCCGAGAGGAGCCGGCTCTGCGTTGGTGGCCTGGTAGCCGGCGGTCAGAGTCGCTCGCCGTCCAGGCCGATCCCTGTTTTTTTGAAAGGTTAGGCCGGCGTACAGAGCGGGCCTGCCTTGTACGCAACTTGCCGAGAGAGTGAACTTTAGCCCAAGAATAGACTTTCTTGTGCCAAGGAAAACAAGTCTGCTCTTTCCTTGTTCGGAGTCAGGGAATGTTCTGTGGTCTTTTCGCTTTGTGGGTCAGATTAGTTGCTCCGCTCATGAGTCGGTTCTTTTTCTGTTTTCCAGCAAAGGTTGTAATACATGGAAAAACATGCAGTTTGGGCAGCGGAGGGAGGGGATGAGAGAGAGGGGGGGGTCTGAGGTTTGTAAAGTAAATACACTGATCCAATAACTAGTATCACAAAGCTAAATATGATTGCATCTAAATCTGTATCTTAGATCAATGTCCAGATATTCCACATCATCTGTCTTGTGCGTCTGACGTTCAGGAGCCGACGTGCTTGTGACTGTTGCTCATGTAGTTTCACCTGTGATTTGTAGATGGCAGCAGTGAGCCACTGTGGAGGGAGGTCTCCCTCAGGTGGAAACAGCAGCGGGTCTCAGCCTGTGGATTTCAATGTGTTTATATGGATTTATATAAAGGGTCTATCAGAAGTTATTATGCTTTACTGAAAATAAGTTTTTTTTATTTGTCTTTTTAGAAATACGTTATAAAAAGTTACTGCTTCTTATTTATAAGAAAATTTAAGCAAGTTAGTCACAAACTTATTTCTTAATCAATTAATTTGTAGAATAATGACTGACAGCAGGTCATTGGTTAATATTCAGTGGCTTCAGCTTCTTAGATTTGTTAATCTTGTAAATTCGAAATCTAAATGATCCAAATATGTGGATTTGTAATTTATCTTTCACTGTTAATTAAATGTACATATTTAATATTTTGGACAATTACTTTGAAAAAACACGCAAGTTAATTAAAACAGTTCCTTGGGAGAAGGAAAACTTTATTTTTTAACTTTACCAGTTGACTAAACTACATACTTTTTTTTTAATAATTCATTGATTTTATGTTTCCATTCATAGAAAAAAATTGTTGATTGATTAAATAGTCAGAATTATTAGATAAACAGCAGATTAAATAATAAGAGTTCATTTAAAGGTCTGTTAAATTCTCTATCTTCACTCAACTCAAGTTGTTGTGAAGCTCTATCAGGCCAGGAGGTCGCCCTCTGCAGGTCGGTGGGTGCCACTGCAGAGCTGCTTCAGGTGACCGATGAGAGGACGACATGGCTCAGGCCTCGTTTCATTCAGCTGCTGTCACTTTGGGTGAAGAAAGAGAATTAGATGGAGGAAATACCAGGAAGACAAGATGGGAAAGTTTCACAGAGAAGAGATGGAATCTGTCAAATGTTTCCTCTGAGGAAACTATTTTAAGAAAGTTTGATTTCAGCTGCATCAGTGTTTTCCTCCTCGTCGTCTGCCTCATCCCTCCATCTCTTCATCTTCCTTCTCCCCCTCTCGTCTCTCCCCCTCGCTGTGACTCATTTATTCCATTTTTAGTTCAGGGCTGAGTGATTGACAGTCGCCTGCAGCGTGATTGTCGATACCACACTTGTCACAATAATCGCACAAAGCCTCTGTTAGTTCGGTGCAGTCGGTAAGAGGGGAAACCTGAGGTGAGGAGACAGTTACCAGGGATCACACCAAATATTTATCAAACTCATCAATCTCCCGTTGCTACGTTATCCGTGGAGACATTCTATAATAATAACCAACTTCATCGCTTCACACTGGATCTAATGATTTGTCTGTGATAGATTCTTTATCAGCTAATATCAACGAGTCTGTCTCTGCAGCATGAGACGGTTCTTTGTCCTGATAATTAGACCAAACCGACAATTAAAGTCTTAGTGACTGTGGTATTTATCGTACGATCAAAGCTATAAATATTTCTGTATCTATATTTATATTTATATAAATACTGATGTAGATCCTAAAAGTAGATTTCATTTTCCTGAATGGGAAACATTTACGGGCACATAACCAGACACAAAATATACAACAGCCCCTACAATCATTTTGATTAAAAAACTGGGTAAAATAAAAATAAAATAAAAACCTCAGCTTCACTTATAAACTCTGAAGGTCTGTTCATCAAATTAAAAAATTAAATGTTCATGATCAAGTGTCACAGAAACAAATCACAACTTTCAACTAATCATATTGACTTTTTTTAAAACTGATTATTCAGACAAAAATAATAGCCGATCAAATTTTCTCCGGCCTCTTAAAAAAGGTGATTTATTGCTTTGCAGCCATAATCTCCAAAATACATTGTGTTTACTGCAGATTAAGATTCTCCAGAATGTCCACGCTATCATCACCATAACGAAAGCTGCCATGTTCAGGCCGTGAGCTGCAGAATGAATCATGCATGAAAATTAAAGTGACCTGAAGCTAAGATACTGCCAATAAATTCTCATTAGTTGTTTAATCACTTTAAAAAGTTCATTTAACGACGATTTTAAAACAGGTCACAATGAAATATGTAATTATCTTGAGTATTGTAAGCTCTGAAGGACTGGTTTATCTGAAAGTGAGATTATTTATAATTATTATTATTATATATTTTAAATCTATCATTAGTATTTAAAAGGTTCCAGTTTAGTTTTGTCCCATGTTCCTGTTTGACTCCTGGTGCTGACGTCTGTCAGGAATTCTTTCTGCTACACCCTGTTCTCAGGTGTGTAACAGAACAAAGATGAAGTTCATAAATACAAAACAGTTGAATAGTTTTGCAATGAAACTTGTTGGAACATATTTGAAAATGTATTATGCTTCAAGTTGAACCATTTTAAATGATGAAACTCCACTTTTAACTAAAAATCCATAAAAATATTTGCCACACCTCCGGGCTGCCTCCAGTCTGTGATATAAAAGACGAGTTAAAAGTTAATAAAGTTGTTTTATAGATTTAGATATTCTCTGCTGAACCTTTTCAGAGTCGTTCTCTGCACGGTTTGGTTTTGTTGTTGTCATTGTGGCTTCAGGAATCTTCTCATGCCTCAAGCTGCAGCCGTAACATCCAGGCAACTGCACCCAGAAGTAACATATCTACAGTTTATGTTGCGTAGGAGCTCAACTCAATGCACAGGAGGCAGATGCACTTTGCAGACGGACTTTTACTTTTGACTCTGCACCTCTTAGCGTCTCCACGGCTCTTCCAGGGAAAGGTGGAGTCGTCGAATCACACACCTGCGACAAAAAAATACCTGCGTGAATCCAAAGACGCCGCTCAATCAAAGAGAGTTTGCACAAAGCACTCAGTGACACCCAGCCCTGTTGACACAGATTTGGCAGAATTGGTGTTTGTCTTTAGTCTGTGTACATTGTGGTGTTGACTCAGACATTATATCGTGTGTACAAAGGGATTTTTTTTTTGCGAGTCGACTCACTGAATATACGTACCCACGAGCAGGAGGGCTTAGTGAAGCTGCGTGAGGAGATCTGTGGATTTATCTGCTCTGCTTTCACTTGTTCCCTCTTCAAACTGCAGCCGAGACGTTTTATTATTATTCCATCGAAGAAGAGAAGCAGTCGTATCGTCTCTCATTCTCCTTTCATCAGCGCAGCCTCTTAATCACAGCGACTCCCCGAACACCCGGTCTGACTGGGGCCGGGAAAAGATGCAGCCTGGCTCCGTCCTCACGTGTGACACAAGCTCATTACTACACAATAAACATATCGCTGATCCATGAACACAAGCCCCGGCTGCTGCTGCCCACCCTCTGCTGTGTGCACACACACACACACACACACACACACACACACACACACACACACACACACACACACACACAACACTTACACAGACGCTTCCCGGGCTAATGGCATGTTTGTGTAACTCCGCAGTTTGTGTGGTATGTCTTCGCTGCCGGCGAATCTTGTTCGTCGTAGAATCTTTTGTTTTTCTGTCTGTTTCACAAATAAAACGCTCCATGTTCAACTCGAGGAATGAAAGGCCGGGCCCTGAGAAGGAGGCGTCATTACCGTTTCACAATCTGTGGATTCCCGCGTTTAGACTTTATTATTTCGGCTCAGCCCGTGCGTAGGCGTCCGCCATCTTCCTCCGCGTATACAAACGTGTGTCTGTTGGGTAATTTGAGGATCGTGATCTATTTACAAAAGCCTGCTGTAATGAGCTGTGATCTCACCTGTTTGGACAACTTCATGAAATGATGATCGGGGGGGGAAACAAAAGCAAGAAGAGGTTTGAGTGACGCGTACGGACAAGAGGAGAAGTGGATGAGTTATGACCACAGATACTCATCTGGGATCTGATTAGATAGTGTAAACGTTTCAGAGCCTCTTTGACTTTGCGGAGGAGCTATTGTGCACAAAGTGGAGTTTTTATTTATTTTCCTCTTTTTATATGTGCAGCTGCTTTGTGTGTGGAGCCTGTTACCTGCTGCCTGTGTTTTAAATTGATGCTTTAAATCAGGCTGTCATACCTGCACGGAGGGTTGGGCCATTCTCACCGTGTCTCCTGTCAGCCGAACAAACAGGCCTTTATTCTCAGAAAAAGAGAGCAGCATGTTCAGGTGCAATAAAAAGTCAGCATCATACGAGATGTTCTTTTCTTTTCTTTTATTTATCACCTTGTTTTTCCTCCAACATCTGATACGTAGAGGAGGCACGTGGAGGTTCTTTGTGGCAGTTTTTTATGTATAGATTAAAACTTAAAACTATCATAAAAGACTTCACCTCAGGTGAACGTTCATCCGAGGTGTGGTTCACCAGGATGATCACTTCTACTGGGCCATGAAGACACGGGAAAAATGTTGATGATCAATTCCCACGACTCAGTGACAGTGGTCCATTGAAGGCAGTCTTTCACTGTAGACTATAAATAAAGATGGACGACGTGTTTCCACTTACTTCAATTCTCCAGAAATGAAGCCAAAATATGATTTCTGCCATTTTATGCAGATGGCATAATTTAGAGCCAGAGTCTGTGTGTTCGGGGGGGCTGATACAGCTGAGACTGGCTCGTGATTGGTCGAACATGTTTATATCCGCAGGCTCCAAATTACTTCATTGAGTTATTCTGCTTCATTTCTGGATAGAAAGTTGGAGAAGTGGAAACATGTCATCCATCTTCATACACAGTCTATCCACCAGAAGAACTGTTCTCTGTGGACATTGTCATGTTGAACCCTCCCCCCCCACCAACTGTTGCCACAAAGTTGGAAAACTTCTATTGTCTAAAATATCTTTGCAAACCGTAGCATTAAGATTTCCCTTCCTCAGAACCGACTGTGGCCAAACCATGAAACACGACTCCAGACCAAAAAGTATTTGCAGCCAAGCATGTCCACATACTTCTGGCCTTATTGTGCTTATACGTTTCAGAAATTAGTCTTTTAGATTTGAGCGCTTTCCGATTTGTATGGACCTTCTGTCCAGATGTTGGCTGCTGCCAGATGTGTCAGTGGCAAACAGAAAAACATGATCATTAATCAAATGATTGTCACTTTTTCATTGTCTTGTTTTGCTTCTTACTTTTGTCCACCTCAGCCCCGGTGGAAAATTCATATATCCTTGAAATTTGAGCGCTCCATACAAGTGTGTGTCAGTTGTTCTTTAGTTGAAATGCAAATCTGAATGTTGTTTTCAGACATTTTGTCAGAATCGTACACAGGTAATTATTCACAAGGTGCCTGTGGGTGTTTCAGTCGCTCTGTTTTTCAGAGAGTTCTCACAAAGACGGATGAGAGTTTAGTTTTTTATGACCACCTTCTTTGGGAACCTGCTTCCTCTCTGCTCCTCGCCCTCAGGCCCCTGCAAGGTGGCAATTAATGTCACGATTATTCCTCCTTATTATCGATATTAGTGCGGGGGATCAGCGGGAGTGATGGGAAACATCTCTGCTGGTTGCAAAGTGTGATAGATTGCCCCCGCTCTGCCACTTGTGAGCATTGTCTCTTGACGGTGAGAAGAATGGATTTCAGTTTTCCACCATCAATCATCTTCACTGGCGTCTGGGGGGGGGGGGGGGGCACACGGGGTGAAGCTGATAGACACGTGAGGTAGATGAGAACCGAAGTTTCAATCTGTTGACTTAGAGCTCGTAAGCTCTCGGCCCCTCTGAGCTCATCCTGCAGACAGATTTCCATATTTGTTTTTGTTTGAATCCAACCTGGTTTTTATTTTCATTATCACATGAATATGAGAGAAACTGATCTGAGGTTATCGGCTGAATCCTTATTTGTCTAATGACTTTATCTCTTATTTTTTCCGATAGGATTTTTGAGGTCAGGACTGATTGATTGACTGATGGTGCACGAATATAACAATAAGTTGCAATAGGTCTTTTAATAAGGATCTTTTGATTTGGAATATTCTATAATGGTCCCGGGACAAGTATGGAGCGTAACAGTTTATACTTCAAAACCTTTTTAGACTGTTATTATAACATTATTGCTATGTCTCTATTTAAATCCTTATTTACAGAGGACTTTTCAAAATCCAGATTACTAATTCTTTCCAAAAGGTGAAATCAAACCAAGAAAAAAAATAATAAAGTCATAAGAATTAAAATACAGCAGCAATAAAAAGGTAAAAGGCAGTTTGAAGAAATGATGAGTGCTATGACAACATGAAAAGTGATGAGTCCTCATATGTCAGAGACTTAAACAAACACATTTCAGACGTTGCTATTTGATAAATTACTCGAGCCGTTAACAAGTTGTCAATTAATTACATTCCAGTTGACCGGTCATTCACTAATTGTTTTTATCTCTGGAGCGAGTACCTGTTTCGACAGCGGACACGTGATGCTGAGTCAGGGATGAGCAGAAAATCATCTTATTTTCTTAAGGATGAAACCCTGTCAGCCTCTTCTCAGGCGTGAAATCGCTCTGGAGAGGGCTCTCTTAGCGGAGGGGCGTCGTAGACATGCTTTAACTGCTCCTAGTGACCCTATGAGTGATGTGTGTGTGTGTGTGTGACTGTGTTTGTGTGCAGACCTTCGGGTTGCTGTCCTTTCCTGTGTGTGCCTGTGTGATTAGACCTGTGTGCGTGGTGGTATGGATGATGAAGATGAAGAAGATGATGAGGACAGAGGGTGAGGTGATCGGGTGATGAGAAGTGCCTCCTCATGGAGAACAGAACACGATTACTCAGAAGATAATCTCTGCTCTCCTCCGTCTGTGTGCAGTGTGGGCAAACTCCAAAGAAAACACTCCACTGTTTTCTTTACTTTCCTCTGCTCTCTCTCTCTCACACACACAGACACACACACACACACAGACACACAAAACGATTACCAAGAGTTAAGCAAGAAATGACACTGTGAAGGGTGGGCGTTTGTGTTTTTTTTTTTCTTGTTCTCGAGAGCGTGCACAACCTTGTGTGTCTGCACCGGGCCTCGGGTCTCTCTCCTCCTCCCTCTGCTGTAGGTGAACTCTTCATATTCGGGGTGTCGGGGTGAAGCTGTCACTGAGCGTCAGAGGTCGAAGGTCGTCTGACGTTCCCTAACGGATCCCCCGAGCATTCCTTCCCCCAATTATGAACATAATGACGGGAAAATAACCCATAGACACACAAACACATGGCCAGGGCAGTATTCACACTTTCCCCTGACCGGCCAGTCAATCTGACAGTGACGAGCATTACGCACGCACACACGCACACAGACGCACACACCTGGGACGTTGATCTTCCCATGCTAAATCTTTCCTACATCCCAGTGCCACTGGTCTGGTAATATCTGCTCTGGCGCGGCTCAGCGGGCTCGGTAATCGAAGCTCGGAGTGTTTACACATGTGTGGCCGGTGCAGGCCACCACCACAGCTAAACGTTTACAATAACAGTCTCCGAGCGATGCCTGTTGTAATAAAAGTCAAGCGTCTCGCCCGGTGCACTGAAACAAATCTGTCCTGCTGATCTTATTACAGGCAAATTAAACCGCCGTGCCTCGGGCTGCGCGGCTGTAAACTGTGGAGCTTGAATAGAAATCCACCCTCAGCAGAACGGTCCCTGTGCACAGGTGTGATGGGTCTTTGTGTTCGACTCATTATTTTAATCAGGAATTATCTGATGAAAGAATAAATAAAGCTAAATACATATTTCAACCAGAACCGACAACTGATGCCTGGAGGTTTCTGAAAAAGGATGCATAAAGTGAGGAGACATATTTTGGCTGGAGTAGTGTTTTCATTACCCGGCTGATTTTAATTTAATGATATGATCAAATCTAATTTGTATATTTAAAACTAGAACGGCAGTATAGTTCATTCCGTTGCCGAGGCCCAACAGTTTCCTTATGAAGCCACATTTGATTAACAAGCTCCTGACTCACACACTCACTTAATATCAGTTCTCTAAATATGAGAGGTTTTTTTTTACCAATATTTAAGAATTATTATGTGGCAAAATCCCCAATTCAACTTTTAGGTAAATGAAGCTTAACAAAAAATGTTAATAATAATTTGAGAACTTTCAAACACTTTAATTCACTTTAATTACAGGTGATCAGTATAAAAAAAAGTGTTCTAACCATATCAAT
Organism: Pleuronectes platessa; assembly: GCF_947347685.1. Taxonomy (NCBI): domain Eukaryota; kingdom Metazoa; phylum Chordata; class Actinopteri; order Pleuronectiformes; family Pleuronectidae; genus Pleuronectes; species Pleuronectes platessa. The sequence continues at coordinate 26,202,368 of NC_070634.1, forward strand.
CTGTATCATGCTTTAAATTGAAAAATAGAAACAAAAAACGAATTTAAATTAAGTCCTTTTTGCTTCTTGTCCTGTCTTTTCAATAAAAGTAAGAAGGGAAACAACAACAGACGAACATGCAGAGAAGTTTCCCTCATAAAGTTCTGAATATAAAAATTTCTCATGTACAGTGTGAGAGTCCACAGCTGGAGACGCCTGAAGAGTTTTGGAGTTTGTTGCAGTTCTTTTGTTTCCCTGGATTTTGTCTTAACACGCATCGTTTCGGTGTGAGCGAGAGACAGATGTTTCTCTCTCTCTCTCTCTCTCTCTCTCTCTCTCTCTCTCTCTCTCTCTCTCTCTCTCTCTCTCTCTCTCTCTCTCTCTCTTTGCTCCCAGTGACATGTCTTCATTCTGTGCGTCTGCAGATCTGCTCAGGTTTAAGAGATACGAGGCATTACCAGGGTGTCAGTCAGCGCTGCACTGCCCCAGGGAGGGACCCAACAACACACACACACACATACACACTCACACTCCAAGACTTACTCACAGACTTACTCATAGGCATAGCTTACTCTATTGTTTCAGGCCTGTTTTATGGTTGCACTTGGTTTTCTTCGCAGTCATTGACTTTGACATGTGGTTAAAGTAAGAAAACATGACCCATCACAACTACATGTGAAGTCGAAGGCTACTGTTCCTCACTTCTGCAGATTTATGGATCAGGCTCTGGATGTTGTAATTGTTAAGTGTTCTCTGCGTTGAAGTGAAGTGGTACTCAATATACTTATTCACCTTGAAACTCATGTTTAAATAATTATGTTGATTTTAAACATGATGAAAATAAAAGGATTTGAGGTCATATCAGCAAGATCAGTATCATAACAACATCAGCAGATTCCTTACACAACAGCAATGACTTAGAAATTATGGGGAGTTTGTTTTTTTGGGGAGTTTGTTTTTTTGGAAGTGTAATCCTGGGTTTCTGGGAAGTGTTTTATTTCATGTGCAAAAAGTCCCACAATAATATAATATAATAATATTCAGTCATTTTTAAACATTTGTTTAATTCTGGTCTTAACCTTAAATATGATTTTTTTTTTTTTTAAATGTTGTTGGACAAGGACAAGAGGCCTTTTTATTCAAGATATAAACTCAACTTCAGTCTGGGAAACCAGCGCTGACATGTCTGCACTTCTTATCAGATCCACTGATCTAATTGCTCCTCCATACATACAGTATCATGCATTGTTCCACTGAGCACAGGCAACAAACTTGATTTAATTTTACGTTCTCCTGTCAACTTGCCTGTGGGAAGTGTTCCTTTTTATAAAGTGCAATTGTTTCACGTGCCAAGACATTTAAAGAATCCAGCGCGTTGTGGTACCTCGGAGGGGTAACCCCATGGGAAAGCACGAGGGAGAGGAGTTGATGTCTTCAGTGAAGGAACATGTCGACTGTTTGAACACGACCGGAATGCTGCGAATGAGCGTACGCACTCCAACCTTTGCCGGAGATTATCCACATGCGGCAACAGAAATTGCTGTAACAACCATCAACCTCAATGGGCCGGTGATTATAGCAGAGAGGAGCAGCTGCCAGGGCTGACTTGGCACAGCACCAGGAGTGTCATTGTGGTATGTTGTTGTTTGCTTACAAGTGTAACCGCACTGGGAGATTGTCACAGACACAATAGCGGCTCTCATTTTTCCATGTGTGCCTCTGTTGACACTTGCTGTCGGATTGAGATGAACCGTGATGACGAGTTGATGGGCAGGTCTCTGCAGAATTCCTCAAGTGGCAGTTTGAGTTGGAGTGTTCTGTCTCTCCCTCGCTTGCTTTGCACAACACATCTCAAGGAGGAGCTGTTTAATATGTTTGCTTACAAATAGCAAACTCTTTGCTTTTTTTCCCGGACTCTCTGTCCTAACTCGTCAGCGAGTTCTGATTCCTACCAAGACATTTAAGTCTCATTTTTTGATGCCTGTCCAGTGCGAGACATTCCACTGACCCCTGGTCAGTTTCCAAGCCTGAATAACAGGACCCCTTTGAAAATTAATGAAAACACACCAGTTTTTTGTCTGTGCCCAGTTTCCCCCGTCTATCTCGTACAGACAGGAAGTGAAGACCGGACTCTGAATATGTGAATATGCAGATGAAGTGTAAGGTATCACTGCAGAGGAAGAGATTTCATATGCGAGGCTTTGAATGGGTCTCTGTGAGCCAGCGTCGGTATCCGCTCCCACGCGGTAAACGGGTAAGGCGACCCGGGGCTGGACGGGCTGTGGTCAGCCTCGCCGGGAAGGCGGAGGTCTGGGAGGAGAGAGTTTTGTTGCTCTGGCTGCTGTAAAGCAGAGGTGAGGACAGACAACCCAGTGAAAAGATCAACAAGGGGCTGACACCAGATATGAGTGTGGACTCGTAGTCGCATGAACCGGTAGTCGTGCACTCGGTGACGTGTCCCAAATCTGCTTTGGACCAGTCGATCGGATCATACGCAACTTTTAATGTTGCTGGAAACTATGACCGACCTGTAGCTGGAGCCTAATGTCATTGAGAAGCATCACACTGGAGCGATGCCACACAACCAACACCCCTTTGTATAGGGACGCATGATAAATATCTTTTAATGATTTTTCAGCTTCATTATGTTGTTCGCATGCAAGTAACTGTTGTGTGTCAGTGTCACATTTGAATGTGTAATAGCAGGGTTTCCCCGAGGTAAACTGATTAGTGGAACCTGTTGGTGCTGCCAACCCGCGACATGTTGTTGAGAATAATTACCACCAACCACCAACTCGCACTGTGGTCCATCAATCAATGTCACCTACTGAGCTGGATCAGACAGTTCCCCGAACCCTGAGCTCATCTCCTCATTAATGCAACTTGCACCGTGCCTTGGGAAAGTGTTCACAGCCACATGCAGATGTTCCTGTCTCTGGGTTGCACCATGTGCTTCACACAACATGCCAACCAGTTTGAAGGGGCACATTAGATTTTATTGTGACACAACAATAAAATGAAATGGAATGCAAGTCAATAATTTTTCAAGCTCTTGCTGCAGTGACGGCTGTATGTCTTTCTGGGAATTACTCTTTTAGCTGAACAAATTTAGCCACTGGGATTTTTGCCCTCTCCAACTTTAGCCTGTAGTTATTTTAGATGTGTGTGATTGTGTGTGTGTGTATGTTGGAAGTCTTGTACAGCTGGGACAAAGTTTCACAGCCCTGGTAGAAAGTTGAACACTTTGTTCACCTTCCTCTGATTAAAGCCACTGTCTGTGGGATTTGTACAGAATTAACATGTAACACACACCAGGTCCTGTTATCTGTAGATGAAATATCTTTCTCAGCATGGTGGACGAGGGCCTGAGAGGCCTTACAGTGAGAGAGTGCATGTCGGGCTTATCTGTAACTTGAGCGCAGCTCTCAAACTGCTCCCTGCTGGAGTGTGTGTGTGTGAATGTAATGATGTTTTCTGGATGAAACAGCTGGATAGCCGGAGGTTATGCTTGTGGTTTAGCCAGGTTGCTGCCGGATCGTGGGATAGTTCGGGTCACAGGACTTTCTTACTGCATGTTCTCCTGTGGGCCGATCGCGATCTGTCCATCAGCCGCTGACTCTATGTCTTCTTTCCACATCAGAGATATCACATTTGAGTCCCATAACTTATTTTTACAACAGTTCTAACTTGATACTTGATGTTTCACTGCTTAGTTTCAAACAGAATATTCCACCGGCATCGTCCCTGTCAGGGATTGGATTGCAGTTCTTCAGGCGCTCCCTTCCTGGAAATATTCCTGTTACATGTTTCTTTGATATTGTCTTTCCGTCTGTGGCGGGATAAGTAGTGGAAGATAAAGGAAAGCCACTCTGCTGCCCTGCATGGCAGAGAGAGCGCCTTTCCATTGATATTTAAAACTTCCAGCAGAGCATTTCCCCTTCCCGAAAAACCCTTCCCTGCCACAGGCCTCCTTCAAAGACCGGCCACTCCGCAGCGGTCCGACCCGGCATTCCGACCCCTGCTCCGATGTTCCCTCCCTCGGTGAGAGAGGCGGGTGGAGCCGGGCTGGACTTGAACCTTGGCAATTGTCTTCTGCTAACCTCTGTGTGTGTCTTTGTGTGTGTGACTTTGTGTGTGTGTGTGTGTGTGTGTGTGTGTGTCCACGTGGATCTGTAAAAGTGTGAATCATGAGTTTCTGCCGATGATATGTTGATGGAACTTGAGGTCGTGTGACGCAGGCAGTAAGAGCTCCACGGCGATGACCTAAACACCCAGGACCACACATGTGATAATGGCATTTACTTTGGAATAATAATAGTTATTAGACACTACTCCTATTTCCTGCCCTTTCCAATTAGCGTCTCCGATCTTTTTCTAATGAAATATCTTTGGTTTTGTGGCCACTTAGTGCTGAGGGCAGTAGCCATGTCTTTACCTGTTGGTGACACCCAGGCAGTGGCTCATGCTCATGGATCAGAATATTGCTATATGTGTTTTTCGTGGCCTTGTCAGACCAGCTAGCTATTGGCTATCTGAAGCCTTTTTAATAGAGATAGATGACAGGGATTAAATCTCCATCCCAGCTCAGGCTCTGCAACACGTACTCCCATTAAGAATGCAGCGATATCTCTTCCCAATAAGGACAGCACAACATGCCATCACTTTGAGATTGATGACTGGTATTAATGTGGATTTTCTTGCTGTGTGTACGTGTGGTTGTTTATAAGTGCTCTGTTAATTTTAGACTGTGCAATCACTCCTGTAATATCTCTAAGCCCATTGCACAAATGACAGACAAACACAGCCTGTGCAAGATATTGTGGTAAGGTCTTGTATGATTACAATGCCCATTATTGATTTCTGTCTGTGTGTGTGTGTGTGTGTGTTAGTGCACTGGCTGTCGGGATTGTGATTGATCATCTTCTTTTTACCGAGCTGCATACTTTGTGTGTTCAAACAGAGCTGAGTGGACTTGGCTTGTGCTCATAAGAAAATATGAGCTGATTTATGTACTTGAAAGAGAGCCAGCTGTTTCTTCATAAACTTTATGAAATAATAAACTATTATACTGTCTAATACACAGAATAATAGTTTAACAGCAGATGCTAATAACCGAGCAACAATCTACTTATTTGGCCAGGTTGTTCTCTTATTTGTCGGCCTATTAATTTAGCTGAACTATTCCCCCCCCTTTTCGATGCACCACATTTAAGAGTATTGTAAGAATGCTCTGGTGCAAAGATGGAGGAATTAAGGGGTGAGTGTTGGGTGGGAGGAAAGAGACAGTAACGGGGGAGAGATGGTGAAAGATACATAGGAAGGTGTAGAGATAAGAAAGTGCTAGTGTCTCTAATCTGCTCCAGATGAAAGCTATCGGGGTGACAGGGTTGCAAAAGGATGGAAAAGGTTGACCGCTCCCACATCACACCGTCTCCTGTGAGTCGGCCTCCTCGTGCTGTCAGACGAGCCATCAGCACAGACGTGGGGTGACGAGCACCGACACATGCACGTGGCCAAAATCACACTCCTACTTGACTGGAGCAAAGGTTGCTTTGACAGATTTGTTGGCCCTGCCCTCCCCGTCTTATTGTGTTGTCTTTGTTTTAGCAGTGTGCCAATGTAGGGTGGGTCCAGTATCACCTGATCTCATCTCCATCAATAGATTCAGGTTTATATGTCTGAAACCTATGTAGAGTTAAAGAAATGGCTGGAATAGAAACCTTTTTCTTACCTGCTGTTCTAAGTCGTTTACGCAAAGTTGAATATTTCAAAACAATCTGAAACCAATCTGAAATCCAAGCAGCACTTAAACTGCTGGTCATTGCTCCCTACAGAATAAACCATATTAAGATGAACATCTTCCCAAGGATTTGGTTTTTCTTTCACACATCTTTTAATGACTGGATAAAAGCATCTCGTCTTTTATCAGGAAGAGCTTCATCCCCAGGATTAGGAAATTACATCAAATAGAGACAGAAGAGAGAATAGGGGCTTAGCATTGGCAAAGATGTTGTTCTATTATTAGACTTCTATAATCACATTGTGGTAAATTGGGTAATTACCAACATAAAGGAAGCATGAACCAGGCTTTGTGTAATCTTGTGTCTCTATGCTCCCTCTCACAACTACCACGACAACCCAGACAGACCCCATTGTGATAAACACATTCAATGTGTGGTATCATTTCTAGATCCCATTTCAAGTTTAAACATGTTCTAGCTCTATAGCCTATCCACCACCAGTGTCCTTTTCCCACCATCTCTCCCAGACTCCACTTTCCAGTCATGGTTAAGGAAGGGATTAAGTGTTGGCATTTCTATCAACACCATAGTTTCATCCCTTTTGAAAAACTAGTCACAATACTATTGTGGAGATATTTCTATAGATGTCTCCAGGTGTGTAATCTTGTTAAGAAGCCATTTATTCCCATCTCATCTCCACCAGAGCGGGGATAGAGGAATTTATAGGTTTATAGAGGAGTTTAAAGGTTTATAGAGGATCTTATAATTTGGGACCCGATGTTCATATGATACAAATGAATAGAAGAGAAGTCTTTGCCTATATGTTCACTTGTTGAATCACCGTTGGGTGCGGTTGAGTAAAGAATTTGCGACTGCGATCGCTGATGAATTATTCTTGTCTGTAGTTTCATGATCAACTAAGATCCACACATCCTCTGGTCTTTCTTTTCTCTCTCTGCCCGATTCTTCTGGTGTTGACCCAGATGGTCGAGATAGACGCTGCCCACCCTGAGTTGGTTTCTGCTCCTGGCTGAACCAGGGCGTTCTTATACCATCGCTCCTGGTCATTTTTTAAAAGAGCTCTAGTGGAACGGAGATACGAGCACACCCAAGATTCCCATTACCTGAAGGGTAGCTCCTGGATTGTCTGGTCTTACAGGTGATCATAGTTTGATGTCATAGCCTGTCACCGTCTGTCACTATTGGCACAATGGCTCGTGTTGACTCATTGGAAATCTGCCAAACCGAAATTACACTGCAAACGGAAAGTGTTACGGCTCATTTAAAGCTTGAGAAGCTGCTCCACAAGGGGGCTCGGTGAGGAAAACAACTGCCAAACAACTGTAGGGTGTTTGTGCCAGTGTCAAGCTGTTGAATTCACAGGGTTCTACCTCCCCCTGTGTGGGGGTCAGTGCAGCAGAGATGCAGTAATGGGTTAACACAGCAGCAGAGGGTAAAAAAAACCACCCAAGAGCCAGTGACCCATCGGTAACATAAAAATAACACCAACGCTGGTTCACGACAAACCGCAGGTACTGGGCACAGTTTACCCATTATTGCGTCTATGCTGTATTTCCCCACGCTGGCTCAACTTAGCTCAGTGATTTTAGAGTGAAGGATGAAAGGATGTGTAATGTTCTCTTCTTTTTCCCACTGTACTGCTGACACAGCAATGCTATTCATCCAGAGCCTTTCTCAAGCAAATGTGCATGTGTAAAAAAGCACAGAAAAAAGCTGGATGGAAGATATGATGAAATGAATCCACAGTAAAAAAAGATGTTAGTATTCTTTTTGTTGTGTTGAGTTTTGGAAAGGTCATCAACCCATTCGCACAACGTGAACTTTCCGGAAATGTTACTGCTCTATTCTCTGACATTTTTATTAGGGGCTCTAGCAGGAAAAGTTCTGGAAAATGTCAGGAGCAAGTGACTGGGGGAATTTGTGTTGTCTCATAGAGCATCTGGGAGATTTCTGGATAATGTCCTGACTTCAGTGCGTGTCTGAAAGCTGCAGTAGATGCCTGAAAACCTCTGGTTTCATTATGCCTTCGTGCTCATACTCCCTGTAATTCAAATGACCCTGATAGACGCACAACCAAGACAACACAACACATCAACAGCCTTAATGAGCTCAGTGACTAGGAGGCAGACGAGGAGGTATTTATAACCAAACAGCCAGCGTCTAACTGCCCGGCCGTAACCTGGGTCCTGCTCAGGCTCCTTTCTCATCATGCAGCTGTGGGGCTGCTGCTCTCCAGGGGGTCCTGGGTGAGCCGGGATAGACAGGCTGAGGTTTGAGGTGGAGAGGGAGTGCAGGGGGAGGAGGGAGGGAGGGGGGGGAGGTTGTGTAAATCAGGCATAATGTTGGATCAGAATCTGAGCTCCGTTTTGGTCACATGGCTCTGTGACAGCTACCAGAGCAGCCAGAGTGTGTGTTGGTTTGCGTTATTGTGGTCGACTGTGGTCTGTATGTGTATTTACAGGCGAGCGTGTGTGTATGTGTGTTCTCGCAGCAGTGTGTGTGTGCGTGCGAGTCCATATGTGTGTAACTGAGGAGTGTTAGCACCTGCCGGGGCGGTGGTCCCCGGACTTCATTTCTATTTAAGGATCTTGCAAGCAGCAGCATTGCAGGGATCTGTGTGTGTGTGTGTGTGTCTGTGTGCATGTGTGTCTGTGAGCGGGGTGGAGGGGGTGGTGCGCTGGTGGCTTCCTCCACTCACAAGGACAACATTCATCAAGTGCAGAGAGGGGTAGGAGTGTGAGGGGGGGAGGGGGGTCGACAGGGGTGCTGCTAGATTTAAGTGGGGTCTGTGGGCGTGTGAGGTGAGCAAGGGAGGATGGAGAGGGATGGGGGAGGGGGGGGGGGGGGCACTGGTTGGAAAGAATGTGCCAATTTGTCAAATCTTACTTCCCACCACCCCCACCTCCTCTAATCACAAATGATGCTGGGTGCTGATTGCAGCCAAATGGACCGACAGCAGCAGGAGCAGCAGCTGGAGCTGGGGGGGTGGAGAAGATGGAAGTTAGAGGTGTAAGGGGGGGGCGGGGGGGGCAGGTTTGGTCCTGGCAGGGGGTCTCAGATGTGGGAGGTCCGTCTTCACCTCTCGTGTTGAACTTTGAAGTCATCTGGACCTGGGCAGCTGATAGAGAGTGTGAGGAGAGACACCCGCAGAGGAAGAAGAAGAGGAGGAAGAGAGAGAGATGCTATCTGGTGTTAATGACGCTGTGTAGGTCTTCACCTGTCAGTGTTCAGTGTTCAGATGAGATGATGAAAGTAGATGTTGTGTTTCCTTTTCGTAGGTTTTCAGGATGATGGTCGGATCGCTCTCGAGTTTTTCGGAGAAAGTGTGAAATGATAAATCTCTGTTGCCCTCTGTTACTTTATAGACCAATCAAGCTATTTGTAGAGAGAGTGATTAGCAAATTCTCGATGCACTGAGCTGGTTTGTGGTTTTGTGCCATGAAGTCAGGACTGTGTCGCGTTCAGCTGACATGATAACCACATCCTCATGAAGTCAACAGCATCCGTCCATCCAGCCATTCACTCTTCAATTTATTTTGCCACCGGTTGTATCGTGAACACGACTTTGCACTTGCACCAAAAAATCCACCGGTAAAAGGGTTCGGCTGATTCTACCTGTGCACCCGTGTGTGTCAGTGTGTGAGTTTGTGTGTTTGTGAGGCACGACCGCAACCCGCTGCTGTCAGACCCGTTGCCATGTTTATATTTGTGAGGGAGGAGGTTGTGATTGACAGTGAATGTCTTCAGGCTAGACCGGGCGATCGAGAGAAGGGAGGAATGAGACGATTCCTCTTTTGTTGATTGACTTTTCCAGACAGGCTCAATTCCAGGCGCTCTTATCCAACGCTAAAGGAATGAGGTGCAGGACTACACCTCCGCTGTCTGCTCTCCGAAAAACACTTTTTTAAAACTTGTCAGATATTGTCTGGCTTTCCTCTTTAGCCTTTTTAGTTCTTCTACTACTTGCTAATAAGTAACTAGAAACTCCATCTTTTGCATATGAAATTGTTGATGATTGATGATCAATTGTTTGACTGAGTTACTGTATTGACCAACAATTCCAATTATTGTAAATTAAATATATTTTACTTTGGCATTTGGCAAGTTAATTCTTTAGATATAAAAAATATTGGTAAATTTCTTCCTGTTTTTCAATATATGAAAATAATCCTGAGTTTTGAATAAAAAGATAGTTATAGGACGAGTGTGAGAAAGTCTCCAGAATCCAGTCATGCAGCACGCTACTGGGGAAACGATCACATTACTATGATGGGAGTATTGGCCTGTAACTGGTCTGCATTGGCTCAGGCACAAGCTTTTGGTGCCCTGAGAGATGGAGCAGTGGCAGCAGTGATGGAGAGATCGGCCACCACCTGTTCTCTTGGGAGAAAACATGGCAGCCTGAAGGAGAGAAGGAGCGAGGGAGGCACCGAGCGAGAGCCGGGAGGCAGACGGGGACTTTCCAGACTCCACTGCATGATTTCTGAGTCTGACAGCCAATCTGCAGCTCTCCGTCAGTCCTACCTGTCCTGACATACGCTCCTGCAACTCGCATCTCTCCACACATGCTCCACCCACGTCTCCACCTGATCTGTTTGACTTGTATTTGTTCATTGCCATAGCTGCAGCGGCCTCCGCACTAACCGAGCGGTGCCAGTAATTAGACACATAAGCACTGAGCTGATAGGATCACGATGATGAGTGAACACCATTTTTCTGAGGTGGTATTCGTGGGTGGATACATGTCACGACCAGGATCACAGCCCGGATTCGAAAACATGTTTTTGACCTTGAAATTGCTGCCGTGTTTATTTTTATAATCCCATTTTTTAAAGATCTCTTCAAAGTGAATCAACGTTTCAGAGTTCAGCCTCACGTTCGCTAAGTTAAACAGAGAAAAGCCACAACAGAGAGAAGAGGACGGAGGAGATCTTTTCATGTTCTGTTTGACAGGCGGTTACCAAGAAACATGGAGCTATTTTCAGTTTTAATTTTAATGCCACAATTAAGTTAAACCCAGATGATCCTAAATCTGTCAACGCCACAGGATGAGCTCATGTTGTCACAGTTGAACAAATTGTTAAAAAAAATACAACTCTGTGTTTTTACACATTGCTTTTTATATGAAAAGCTGTTTGCTGATCTGTTGTTGCTCATTTTAAACTACAGGAGCTTTACAATTAAATCTAAAGCTGCATTTCAACTAAAAGCACCTGCAGCTTTAATTCCATAGGAACTAAAAAGTCCCTGCAGGCCAACGTTCACCTGCATTTTAACCACGGCCTAAATACCAGGAGAGATTACACAAATTATCCTGCTGATGTTTAAACAACTAATGGCTACAACAAGCTGTTCCACTCCGGACCACATGGCATGACGGTGCTTTCTAAATCGAGCAGCGCTACAACAACAGTTAACAGGAGATTCTATCTGTAGATCGGAGAAGAGACGACAGAGAGGATTCAAAAACAGCCGAACTCGTTGACTTAATGCAAATCAAATATTTGATTATATACCGTGGAGATTGTCTACAGGTGGAATAAAATGCAGCATTACCCAACCAGTCAGTTCCTACACTTTTATTAAGTCCTACACCGCCTGAGAAGAGACTTGTTGGGTGATAAAAGTCATTGTTTGAAGCAATTTGCCCTTTATGGACACAGGAAGTATGGGGGGTGAAGCACATGCATGCATCTTTCATTTGAGTTTGTGGCTCATCACAGAAACTTATCTTTTCTCAACCGCTTCGACAACGTTTTGAAGAATCACTTTATTTACCATGATCTTTCAGAAGGGTATTATTTTTGTTTTTAATTGATTCAATATTTCTCTTCTTGTCTGGAGTACATGCTCTGCAGATTTTGCCGCCGTGGGAAGTTTAATTTCAGCTTTTGTAATGAAAAGGTCAAACTCACCTCACAGGTCCTGTGGGCGACGCTTGTTTCATCCTTTGTAGCGTCGTGTGCGTCTGTTTGTGTCACAGCCATTGATTGTTCTTCAGTAAAACGACTTACATAAACCCTGTGAAAAATGTAAACCATGCTATTCTCGGAGCTCCTGTCGAGAAGACGCTCTATTTACAAACTCGCTACGTGGATTTCCTTCAGGTGTGCTCTGTAATTAAAGCTCTTCAGACGCTCGTATTGTTTCCGCTCGTCACCGGCTCTATATTTAGTCGTCATCCTTCACCTGCCACAAAAAGCTTGGTTATGAGGGAATTTGCGGAATGAAAAGGGCGTGTGTGTGTGTGTGTTTGTGTGTGTTTGTGTGTGTTTGTGTGTGTGTGTGTGTACATGCCTGTGATATCTGGAAGCAGCGGCCGCAGCTCTGGGGAAGTGTCAACTGTCTCATTGTTGTACCTGCAGTGTTGTGAAGGCCGGCGACTGATGTTATGACAACATTTTTAGAAACACGCGGTTTTCAGCACACGTTCCAGCTGGATGACGCAATATCATACATCCACTGTTCACATCTCTCCCTCTTTGTGTTCCACTGTATCTGCACTTCGGAGAAAGACAAACTGGCACACAGCGAGGAAAGAAATGGCACTTTGTTTTTTTCTAAAAGGTGTGTGTTGGTGTTGTGTGTGTGTCTGCGTATGTGTGAACTTGAGTGACACAAATCCAACAAGACAGAACTGGAGGTGAGAGATTCCCCTTCAAGGTTCATCACAACACAGCTCCACCCGATGATGGAGGAGCAGTGGTGTTTGCAGAGTGGGATGTTAGCGTGGGCCGGCACACAGCAACAGTGGCTCAGGCTACAACAGGTCGTTTGTGAGGACATGGAAAAATGATGTCACATCGTCGAATGACAAATCGCACAACAGCATGACAAATCGCACAATGCAAAGGTTTAATTTCATCAAAAATGTGTATATATTTTTTTCAGTGCATTTCCTTAATCTTCTGTGGTCGTTACTTCAAAAGTATTATGCACTGTCCTGTGTTAACAGTTAAAGTGCATACAGTACATTGTGGTAACAGTTACAGTTACAGTACAATGTGTTTGAATGTGAACCTAAACTGAAAAATTGCAAGAGATTCTCCTCATTCTAAATCTTGACCGAGCAGCTTCATCATTTGTCCAAACACAGTCAGAGTGTCAGCCATGTAAACTTGGCTTTTATCTAAACAAGGAAAAGTATGAGCACTTGCAAATAAGAGCTTATAATCCCACTTATTTAAACTTCTTTCAGGTAATAATGTCACTTTAACGATGCAAAGAAATATGACTTATCAAACCAGGGAGAGGATCAGTGTTAAGCTTCATGTCTGCAGGGGAGAGAGGGGTTAGTGTGCAGGATTGTCTTTATAAAGCAGATGAGTGACACTGTAAGTCGACCTGATGAAAGTGGAGTAATTGACCTGTCTGGAGGTGCCGGGGTTGCCAGGTCAGGTCTGAATCTCTCTCTCTCTCTCTCTCTCTCTCTCTCTCTCTCTCTCTCTCTCTCTCTCTCTTTCTCTCTCCTGGAGGGAATTCAGCTTGTTTGTTTTTACCCTGTCAACACACGACTGCTCTAACTTCAGTTGTCCTGTAATGTGATGAGGAAAGGTGGAATATACTTGTATATTTAAATCACATGTAAGTGAGGCTAAACACTCGTAAAGTCCTGGAGTGATTTTCACCAGACTAGGTGGGGACCTGAGGCACGAGCCAGGAAAGTAGAGATCTGATTAGAGGTGAAACACTTTCCTCCACATTGATGCATCGACATGGACGTGTTGGACAGCTCCTCAGGAAGTCACGTGTGGATCACACTGGTTCACGATTGGTCGGCCTTGGCGGAGGAATGCGCTCCACCGAGTGCCATTGTGCTTTATTTGTTTTTAAAGAAACTTTACTCGTCTCCGTGTTGAAAACCAGTGGATTCAGATCATCTCGGTCATTTTTGCTCCATTATTCTCGAGTGATTCACTTTTTTCAGCGCGCACAATAATTACTACATTCTTCTACCACTGTGTATATACAGCATAATGCCCATTCCATAGTGAAGGCCATGTGGGTACGCAGCGAGAGGGCATGGCTGATTTTTATACATCTGCCAAAGCACACACTGACACACACACACACAGACACACACACAGACACACACATTCCCCAGTTCCATGCATGCATTTCAACAGGCCTTGTGTGAGCAGGAAAGGAATGAAACCACCGAGCGCAGCACGTACATCCTGCACATTTAGAACCTTTTTAAGAGGATCGCTTTTTTCAGGTGGGGATATTTGCTCGGCGGCAGACCCCCAATGCTGAGAGAGCCTGGCTCGCTTCCCAGAACAGAACAATATCTGCCAGGTCGACTGAGGGGCCCCGCAGCCCCCGCCCCCCCCGCCAGACACACACACACACCATATATATATATATATATATATATACACACTCACAGACCCCGGTGAGCACTAACGTCTGGCCTTTAAACCGTCAGCGCTCAGGCCTTGCCTTACATAATGACAGAGAATGGAGGCATTAAGGCAATTTGTTTGATTTAAGTTGTCAAGGCGTCCTGGACCCTGCCCCTCTCAGCTGGTTTTGATACCCATAGTCTGTGTGTGTGTGTGTCTGTGTGTGTGTGGGTTGTAGACCTTGTCTGTGGAGGAAAAACAAGAGGTAAGGACAGACTCAGAAAGAGGGGGGGTGTCTGAGCAGTTACAGCAGCAGCAGGAGGAGAAAAGTATAGAGGAGGGGAGGAGCTGAGCAGCGGGAAGGAGGAAGAGCTGAACCTGAGAGAGATGGGATTGAAATATATCCGTTGGTGAGGAGGGAATTTAGTGTGTGTATGTTTTTAATATGAATAATTAACAAGTTCTACTATGTAGAGGATAAGGAAATGAAATCCAGGTTTGTTTACTTGTCAGCTGAATACAGTGTTGAAGTCCTGTAAGATGAGATTAAACCAATAAAACACGAGCAGAGAAAATAGAAGAATAATCATACAAATATAAAATAACAGACAAATAGGATTTAACACTGAATATAAGAGCCATTGTCAAACATTTTTAAAAGCTATGGAATCCCAGTTTAAACCTTAGTCTTACATGTTGGTGAATATCACACAGCAGATAAGACTGAAACCTTTGTGAAGATCCTAAAGTTCTGAGGGATGTGTGCTCTCGCCTCTCTCGTGGGCCGGAGTCTGTTTCTTACTGTGTGCTGCTGCTGTATATTTTAATGTTCACTGCTGTAGAAAACATCTCTGTGTAACGTAAAGCATGCATCCGTTTATAAAGTGTCCTCAGACTCTCATAAATGATGTGAATGTAAATGAAAAGGCCTGAATGCAAAGTAAAAGCATGAGTGGAGCGTCACAGGTAATTACACTGAGCTGTGTGTGTAATTGACCCTGATCAAACCTGCTCTGTGTGTGTGTGTGTGTGTGTGTGTGTGTGTGTGTGTGTGTGTGTGTGTGTGTGTGTGTGTGTGTGTGTGTGTGTGTGTGTGTGTGTGTGTGTGTGTGTGTGTGTGTGTGTGTGTGTGTGTGTGTGTGTGTGTGTGTGTGTGTGTATGCACCATGAGTGGAATAGAGGCCCAGTGTTCTTGGGTCCCAGCTTTAAATAAGGGTTCTTTATCTGGCCGTGTGTACAGCTCTGGTGTGGAAGCACTAAAGGGCCAAAACGTTTCCTCTGCACACACGTGGCTCAGGCTGCTCGCTCCAGGTGTGGTGACCACTAACCAGCACGCCATTTACCCGTTACGCCTGATTTGGAGCCTGAGGCCGACCTGGCACTCGCACAAGCACAAGAAGTCCAAGTACACAGTGTCGCGCACGCACACACACACACACACACACACACACACACACACACACACACACACACACACACATTTCCAATATAAATGCAATCCCCCCCTCCTGCCTGAGTCTTCATGAGGCTCTCTCCCCTTTGAGCTATCAGTGGTGGAAACAAGCATTCTGGGAGTTGGAGTGATCAGGTGTGAGCTTTCTGATTGGCTCTGGTGGAGTCAAGAAATGACACATTCCTCAATAATGTTTGCACCATTGTCACCTCCCACTTTCTGTCTGCGGAGGATTTCGAGGGGGGGCGGGGGGAATTCATCTAAAAACTTAGATGTGGAAGCAATTATTCAATTGTCATCAAAAAATGCTATTTTCTTCAACTTGTATGTCGAATGCAAAAGTGGAGTTGGAGTCAGTTCAATATGTTGATTAAAATGAAATTAGTAAAGAACTCACCTGAAATAGAGAAGAGATGATTAGAAAATTAATCATCGATTTAAGTTAGACATTAAAATACAATAACATAAAATCGTAACATTGTCCATCGCAGTAATTTTTCTTTTTAATCAAAGTTTCGACCTTGAGGGCAAAGCTACGTCAGGTTATTTGCTGTCAGTCAGTTTTTTGCAGCTCAGTTATGCAAATTTTCTGTCATGTTACGACAAGGTCAGTTTTTAAAATGATGAACTTCAGGTCATCTCTTCAAACTATTCTCTGATCTCACCAGATGAGAACTTGGGACTTAAATCCTGTGGAGACCGAGTGCATGTGCCAGCCTCTCGTCCTAAACACACTTATTTCTGTTTTCTGAGAAGTGGTGATGTCTGAAGTGCAAGGTCCGATTTCACAAATCCTTTGGTGACGTCACAGTGAGCGGCCACAGACTCAAAGACTCAAGTCCAAATATCTAGTCTGAAGTTTTCAGATCTTAACTATTATGAATCCTCATAGTTTTCGTATGAACAGAGATGCTATTATAAAGGTAACTGAACACTTTCTCCATCTCTTCCTTAGATCTCCTTTGACTTGGCCGAGTACACGGCCAACGTGGACGGCGTGGGCACGCTGCGCCTCCTGGACGCCATCAAGACCTGCGGCCTGACCAACAGCGTGAGATTCTACCAGGCCTCCACCAGCGAGCTGTACGGGAAGGTCCTGGAGATCCCTCAAAAGGAAACCACCCCCTTCTACCCCCGCTCACCT
This sequence comes from Pleuronectes platessa, assembly GCF_947347685.1. NCBI lineage: Eukaryota > Metazoa > Chordata > Actinopteri > Pleuronectiformes > Pleuronectidae > Pleuronectes > Pleuronectes platessa. The sequence continues at coordinate 26,219,051 of NC_070634.1, forward strand.
TACGGTAAGACCCACAAATATAAACGTAATGTGTGGATTCACCTGGAAACACACTCTCTGATTACCTCACATTTTTGTACCTCGCAGTCAAGTGTCCACGGCCTTGTAGGGGCATTGAACTGGATAGTCTGATACCTCAGCAGCACTTGTGTTCACGTGCAGTGTGTGTGTTCATCTGTGAATATGTGTGTATGATTGTGCGAGGGATTAGGGGGGGGGGAGTGCTCAGGCAGCGCTTGAGCTCTCCACACACCCCGAGGCCAAACGTCTGACTGAGGACTGGAGTGGCTCTCATTTTAACAAAGACACCTTTATATCCACTGCACTCAGCACTCACTTTCAACACACACACACTTTCAACACACACACACACACGCACGTAGGTTGTACACGTGTGGGAGCGATCGGGTTTCATGTTCTCTGTTGTCTAAATGCTCTCCTCACTGACACTTTCCCCATCTGTCAGCACTCAATCTGCGGCTGCATGGGAGGCACATACCATCACGAGGAGGGCTGCTTCTTTATTAATTAGACTCGGGGAAGGGGGAGTCGGGGGGGGGGTGGCCAGGGCGGCCTCCCTTCACCTCCAGCGCACGTCCTGACCCACGGCTTAATCAATGGGCGCCTCCTTTCTCTGGCTCCGGTATTCCCCCTCATCGCAGGAGGAGGGAGGAGGAGGGAGGAGGAGAATGAAGATAGTGAGAGAGCTGAACTTTCTGTACGAGCCTGCTTTCGGTCAATCAGCAGGAGTCTGAGGTTTTCGTTCCCGATGGTGAAATATGATCCGCGGTACCGCTGCGCTCAACCATGACCCTGTAGTACAGTTTCGAGACAGAATCGTTTACCCTCCAATGATCTCTGTGCTCTCGCAGCTTCGAGTAGAGACGAGCAGCAGTTCTGCTTCTGCTCAGAACGTTAAGATGAATAGAAAAGCGTGAGCACTGTTAAAGTCCACTGTTGCCTTTGTTTCGTATGTGCAAATAAAACAGTTTAAATAAGTTTTTGTCTTCCTCTGTTCCTCTCCTCCTCCTCCTCTCATCACAGGTGCTGCCAAGCTGTACGCCTACTGGATCGTGGTGAACTTCCGTGAGGCCTACAACATGTTCGCCGTCAACGGGATCCTGTTCAACCACGAGAGCCCGAGGAGAGGTGAGCGTCCAGCACCACGTGCATTCTGCTGCCTCTGACACGTTTATATGTTCGACTTAAATGACTCCCTCTCAATCTTTTGCTTAGGATGATGAGGTAGAGTTTGGAAATTCTTTGTTTAGAACATTAGGGTTATTGTTTTAGAAGGATTTATTGTATACTGTAGGTAAACTGTGAATTCAAGTAGGAAAGCATCACCAGGTGAGTAGAGGTGGTCCTGACATGTGATGAATGCTTATTTTGAATATAATTAAGTAAAGTTTACATATATAGAGCATCGTCATAATGTGCTTAACAAAAGTATAAAATGAACAGAAGTTTAAGTATAGAAGAACCAGGCAAAATTTATGCTCTGGCAGATTTAAATAAATTAACTTTCATATCTTATGACACAACTCACTCAAACAAATTTCCAGACACAACCTCTAAATGCAGGCAAAGCAAAGTCCTGCTCAACCCGAACACATAAGGCTATAAGTTAAGACTGCATTCGTCACCAATTAGCCTTGTGTCATGAGTCAACAGGCCAAACCCACAATACAGCAGAAGGTAAACCATTGTTGGATTGTGTACAAGTATTCAATTACATGCTCTATATAAAGTCATTCATTCACCGGTGGAGCCAGGTTTCTTATAACCACTCGACACACACACACACACACTCAAACATATAAAGACACATAGTGAGTGGGCTGTGGTCGCATTTTTAATATGTGCCCTGAGCCCCGAGGGTCACAGGCGCTGGTTTAACCCGATTTACACGCCACCGCGATCCAAAATGAATACCACATGACTGCAGCCCCGACGCTGCACCCAGGTCAGCCGCTCAGGTGTTTATGATTTATCCCCTGATGAAGGCCCTGGCCACGACCCCAGCCCGAGGTCAGGGGTCAGCCAGTAAACCCTAATGGGTTAGATAGGTGTGGGAACTGGTGTGGTTTACAGCCAGTTCAGCGTAGACGACGTGGTCACCAGCGAGAATTAGTAGAAACAGTTGAGCTGAGAACGAGGAGAAAGAACGAGGTGAGTGACAGGAGGAGTGATGAATGTCTGAAACTATTTATCAATCAACAGATATTAATCTACAACAATTAAAATGATCGGTTCAATGGCAGAAATGAGAAACTTTCTCTGGTTCCTGATTCGCTGCCTCTCTGAACTGATCTTGTTTGAACAGTTGAATTTATATATTTTGTAAACTTTGTAATTGGTCCATAAATCAGATAAGATCTGACGGGGCTGATTGACACCGTGACTCTGTGAGGTCAGAGATGCTCTTATCCTTTTCCCTCATGTTCACACAAAGACCTTATAAGGTCAAAGCTCGCAGCTCTCCTGATAACACGTCCTCAGCCTTCTGGTCCTCGCTCGGCTCTTCCTCATCTTCCTCTCTGACTCGCCCTCCATCTTTTCCTTCTTGCCACACTTGCATGCACACGCACACACTCTCTCCCTTTCTTCCTCCCTCGTGCTTCATTTCATGTCTTCCTCGGCTTTCCTCCACAGTCAGCGTTTCTCCAGCAGGCCATCGGGTTTAGTCCTGCCACTTCTATTCTCAGAGTTACGGCTGTTGTTGCTCATAAAGCAGGAACGCTGTGCTGTGATGTGGCCAGATGTCCCACGGCTGCCTTGCACAACCCAGTGTGGCGCTTGTGTTGGCTGGATGGGCCCGTGTTTACCCGGGCCTCTGAGGCCTGTCGTGACCCTATCGCTGCCACACTGAGGGGGCGTTTGGCCGTGCACTCCGTCCCCCGAGGGATCGTCCAACGGAGGAGGTTCTTTGTTCTGCACAACTCTCCCATGGCACTTTTTCTTTAATTTTTTTTATTGTAGCAGTGTAAGGTCGTACTGTAAATCACACGGTCCGAAATACATATCTGCTCATACGTGTCACTGTGCAGAGAGAACACTGACTCAACATGGCGCTTATGAACATTTCATCACTTCGAATGATAAATAGATCTGCTGGTTGCTAAATACTCATTCTAGCACCTGAATATGTTTTACCATCCCATAAATCTGCAAATTGAAGCGTGAGAAAACTTACCAGCACATGCATAAAAAGATCTTTATACATATATATATGAGCTAAATCAAGTTGAAGTGACAGTATGTGCTACAAGGTGGAACAGGGGGGAATAGAGTAATGTTACCTCATGATTCATAATGATGAAGATTAAAACTGTTCATGGTAGCCTAGTTCGGAACCTCGCCAACAAAAGCCCCAGAGCTGAACCAAATCTGACCCACAACTCCCAGTGACTGAGAGATTCACCATCACAACTCAGCAAGTCAAGCAGTGGGATCCACTTTATTTGTGCTACTTGCCGTCACAATAATTAAGTCCAGAGTGATTTCATCAGATCACGCACCAAAACTATGACCTCACCGAAGCAGTGAAACTCAACAGAGATGGAAGGAGGACGATGGATTCATCTCCGCTCGGTTCTCGACCACACCCTGAACTTTTCTGAACTCTGTTCCCCTGACGCACCATTTCATCACCTGTGTGCTACCGTCCCTGCCCCCCCCCTCTCCCAACACCTTATTGCTTTCTAATGGGCGAGGAAGTCTGATGTCAGTTCCACTTGCACTGACATCACCCTCCCTCACGCCGGGAAAGGCTGTGAAGTCATACTTCCCGAGTGCCAGTGGATGTGTGCTTCTGTGTTTGACAAACAAATGCATGTTTGCTTTCATGAGGACGTTTTTCCCTTTTTAATAACAAGCTCTCTCTGACTCGCTCGTGGCCTCGTGGTATCCCACCAGGGACCAATCGTCTCCCCGGTGGCAGTGTGGCGTGGTGTGTCACATCACGTACGACCATATGGTGACTGCTGGCTCACTGTCCCTGTGAACAAGGAGTTCTGTCTCTTACTGTGCCCAGGGTGACTTAATCCCTGCAGGAATTTGCTTCTGGTTTCTCTTACCCTTCCCACAAACACCTGACTGTTGGACCAATAAACAGCCGATCCCCATTGTTCGGCAGCGAAAGGTCGGAATTGGACGGTCGTGGAGGAAAAATAACCCGGTGGAAATCCAGCGTGAAGCAAAGCAAACAGTGGGCTGCCTCTGCCGGCCGGTTCACACCGCAGCTAGCTCCGTTTCCAGTTAGCTTAGTCGTTAGCCATAACAAACAGCCCTCACACTGACTCCGAACAGGGGGATTAGCGTTAGCAGGGCTGCTAAATAGACTCCATATTGCTGTGATACATGAGACGGAGCTCCACAGTCTCTTGGCGAGAGCGATCAGCTGAGAAATCTGTGCAAATAACGGGTTCTTATGTTTATTTGGTCGCCATATTCAACAAACACACGGCACCTCAAAGTCCCCATAAATCAGATTTTTATCAATAAAAGACGAAACCCCAGTTTAATTTCTAGTTATTAGCAGTGTGTTGATGTAAGGCTGGGCTGTAAATCATCAGGGTAATATGTTGTGTGTGTGTGTGTGTGTGTGTCTGTCTGTCTGTCTGTGTGTGTGTGTCCACTGTTGCTGCTACTGACCAACTCCAGTTGTAGGCTAATCCTCTGGTTTATTTGGGGAAGTCCCATCCATCTCTCCACCCGGAGAGCTCTGTGGTTCACGCTTGGCCGTATAGGATAATATACTGTTATGTTAGGAGAGAAGACCCGTTAGCATTGGGGAAGGTAGAACAGCAGTGTCGGAGTCGCACACACACACACACATGCAGGCACTCTGCCTCTACACGCCTCGGCTTAAACCTTCTGCTTTCGTTGTGGTTGAGCCCAAAAGGTCAGATGGCATGATAGACCTGTAAGAGGATATGTTGTCCGTTTATTGGAGAGGTTATTTTCAAAGGAGATCTTCAGATGGGAACGACTCGGTCGGGGGGCGTCAAGGAGATTAGGTCGTATCTGGTAAGATGGAGCTCAGCACGGAGCCAGCCCCTTTTTCTTTTAGCTTTTTTTCCCCAGTAATGGCTGAGTCGAAATGGAGTCTGACGCCTCTGAGCAGAGCTGATGACAGAGTCCCCCCCTCCCTCCTCCTTGCCTTGCACCTCCTTGTGTCATGTTGCCACAAAGGTGCTCCTCACTGTCTCTGCTTGGGTTGGCGTCAGGCAGGTCACGTGGTCCTTGAGGTTTCTACCTTCACTCCCCGATTCCGTGTTTGTTGTGCCTGAACACTATGGCGACTAAGAGTCTTGTTGACTGAGTGCTCGCTTTGCGATAATTGAACTTGGAGTAGAGGGCACCGTGTCGCCTCTCAACCTCTGCCAGGCTCTGTCGGTGGATCCGTGCACGAGGAGAACCGAACCCCCAAATGTTGCTCTGTGGTGTTTTGATTAAATCGAGCTCCAGGACGCTGCCAGACACGATTACCTCTTTGGTTTTGGTGCCAGATCGAAACACTTTGTCTCGTTCCCTCTCGGCTCTGCAAAGTGGAGGTGGTGCCGTCGGTGATCAGGCTCAAGAAAAACAAGTATCATCTACTCCCCCTCTCTTTCTCCACACCCTGCCTTTCTTTCCCCACACCTTTCTCAAACCCCCGTGCCGTGGATCCATCTCGTTGCATCACACCCAATTTCCACAAGGTGACTTTTCCCTTTCTTTGTCTCTGCAACCCTCCAGCTCCATTCCAGAGCGTCTTCGCATCACACGTCTCTCTGTCTGCGCCCGCTTTGTCAGTTGAGTCAGTCCAGAGTGAGCACGGCAGCCTGTCAGGTGTGAATAGACGCTGTGTTGGCATAGCGGCTGAGCGCATGACCTATCTGGGATATTACGCAGATATTCCCCTCCCCGTCAAGGCTCCAGAGATCAATCAGAATGTGATAATTGTGCAATAGCGGTGATGGCAGATACTGACAGGTCTTTGGCCTGGGTGGAGCTTGGCCGACCCCTGACCCAGGGAAGATTCCTCCTGCAGAATTCCTCACTCCTGCAAATCAGGTATTTTTGCTCATAACTCAGCTCAGATAAAGAAGATGGGTATGAGATGAGTTCACGTTGATGTTGACGTAAACAGGTCCACAGAGTGAAATCCTCTAACGTGTGGGAGTCGAGGTGGAAATGAAAGAGTTGCATTTTTCACTTCAGCTCTGCCACAAAGCATTTTTACTCCCCTGGGCCATCGCTCATCGACAGAGTGGGATTATGGGATTTGCAGTTCTGGTTGAATTCCAAAACAGGTGTGTAAACTCTGCGCTGGGGTAATCTCAGTGTTTCTATGACTACCCTATGGCAATCCAAGAATTATGCTAGTTTTTCTTTACCACAGAAACCGCCAAATATTTTGAAAATACGTGGAATCAATCTTTATGTCCAGCTTTGTTTTTAAAAATAAGCAACCAGTCCGATGTCCTATTTCTGGAGCCGTCTGGGTGACCAAGTCATTCCAAACTGCTTATGAAGAAAAAATACAATTTAGCAACATCCTGCAAGTCACCCTGGAACAGACCTAGGTTGTGATGAAAAACATACGGCAAGTCTAAATCTGGAAGAAGAGACCTGCCCTGGGAAGGAAGTGGATGTTCTACATTTGCTAACGTTACACTAAAGATCATTTTGATAAACGCTCGACATCATTCAGGACTTGAACTTACTCACTTTTTAAGTTTTTCCAGAGCTGACGCACCGTTCTGCAGAAGCCATGACCGCACATTTTGTCTTCAAAATAAATGTTAGAGAAGAGTGACTAGAATAAATCACACTGCGGTCGAGTCTCAATCAGTAAATGCCCGCATATACACACAGACAGTAATATGAGTGTGAGCCAGACATCTTGAGGTCTGAATGTGCAGGGGCTGGGCCGTCACACAGTTTGAAGACAGACTTCATAAGTCACCGGTCTTTGGCCACGTGGCTCGAACAACAGGATCCATTTAGTAACCAGGGCCGGTCGAGCCAAAAATCCTCCTCAAACCCACAGTCCCCTCCCTGACTCCCCCAGACCCGAGCCCCCAGCCAGCAGCTCCCGTCCCCATCTTGTCTGGGTCCTCATGGGTCTGGGTCTCGATGGGAGACATCTCTGCACATTTCCCCCTCGGCCTGCTCCTCCTTCTTTCTCTCCCCATAGTTCGGTCCAGCTGTGCCAACGAAGCCGGTGTTACGTTTTTCCTGTTGCTTCTCCGGCCAGAAAAATGAAAAGAAATGATGAAAAAAAAACGAGAAAAGAGTTGGTTAAGGGAGAATAAGAAGGAGAGGGAGAGAGAGAGAGAGCGAGTGTCAGTTTCTGGCAAGGCTTTTGCTGCCTGCTCAGTTTTCACGGCCCGTGGTTTTATTAGACTTTCCGCCGTGTGGGCAAGGTTAAACGTCCACCTCTGGCCCGCTTGGGTTCGAAACCTTCTGTCAGCCCCCCTGGCTCCGCGCCCCGGCCTCCACCCCCTCCTCCTGGCTGTCCTGCGGTGCCGCTGCCAGTAAAGGAAACACATTAACACCCTGGCCAGTAACAGTGTAGGCTTTGTCCACAGCCGGGCAGGCCGGTCCATTAGGCCCATGTCCTGGTCCACACCGCACCAATTAGAGGAGGCAGGGAGCAGAGCCACTGCAAACAGAGGTGTGAGCTTTACAAGGAGACTACAGGTGTGCTTGGGGGGAAATAATGGACTTTATTACTGATTGGGGGGGTACTGTGCTATGCTGTATCCCTCTGCCACCTCTTTAAGAGCCAACTCGGCTCTGCAGAGTTTAGACAACCTGTGTTTAACCTGCAAACTTGAGTTTCCCTTGGATGCTGGATCGGATCAAACCCCTGCCTTCCAAGTACCGTAGTTACCAATCTGAGGCCTTGTTACATTGCCTCACCCCACCAGGTCCGAATGTACAATATAACGGAGGCTACAGCCAACAGACTTCTGTCAATTATTTTTGATTAATTGGTCAGTCTTGAAAAATAACAAATAGTGTTAATACAACTTTCCAGAGACGGTGATTCGTCATATTAACAGTTTGTCAAACATATTTCGTTTACAGTTATATAAAACGGAAGCACAAGAGAAGGGAAGATGCAAAACTTTTCCTCTTGATTTCCAAAGAAGAACCCATCCATCTATTTACTGACATCTGTGCAAACTCTGGGTCCGAATGACATCATCAGAGCAAGAGGGCAGCGAGCGTATCCAGGATATTTGACTAGCAAGTGGAGACGTGTCCTCCATCTTCATATACGATCTCTGACATGATCCTCATGTGTGAAATTGGTGGAGTTCCCCTTTAGAGATGTTGCTGATTGAGTCTCTTTCCAGTGATGAATTGCTTAATGATTCTGTCCTGAGAGATGTCACAGGAGCGTGTGTATGCTCAGGCGTGTGCAGCTCTGTAACCTGCGAGGAGATAAGAGCCCGTCTAGCTGATGTGGATGAGAGCAAAGCTGACAATCTCACATGCATCAGTGGCAGATGAATAACGGCAGGTTAACATTTGACTACAGTGAGCAGGAGTGATGGTACCTGCCAGAACAGATGACCTGCCACGTTGGAGAACGGCCCCCGGGGCAGATGAGACGATCATGCAAAGTCAGGACAGGTCTGACATCAGAGGGGGTTTCCATCCACAATTTATCCACGCTCGGTAGACAGAAGCTATTTCCTATTAAACGTGTCAATAATTTGGATTTAAAGAAACCCATGAGGGGCTTTAAAGGTCTGAAGACTGCACAGCGCCTCCTTTAAACTATATTTAACTCCAGAACAACATAGCGACAAAGCAGTGTTGACACGGGGGCCATGTGCCCCGCCACCAACACACAACACGCTGTATTTTCTCAATAAGCGTGTCTACCCTTCTCCGGTCTGTTTCTACTCAGGCTGCCCAGGGCTGTCGCTTTTCTATGAAATAATTACTGCGACTTTGGTGCATTCGCGTGATTGGCTTCATGGGATTTTCCTGTGTCTGAACGGAGGCTCTGCTCCATGTCAGGGCAACAGTGATACAGTGTCGAGACAGAGCCGCGCTATTATGGCCGGGGACGGGCGCAGAGCTAAAAGGCCACATTCATCTCGAAGCCCCATGAGTTCAAAAGGCAGCATGGAGGAGCTCTGAAGAGGTTCAGGCGAGGCTGTGGGAGATTTATGTAAAGTGGGGATGTTGTGTCAGCTAAAAATAGTTTGTACTTTGATGCAGGCTTCAAGCTTTCCTTTGAAAATACATTTTCACATAGTTGCCATTTTGGCATTTCAACAGAAGACAGAAGATCCAGAGTAAAAACCCTCAAGCACTAATCAGCCATTTCAAACGGGTGGCGTTATTAGTCCTGACACCTTAATATTGAGTGTTGATTTCCATAAGTATAATGCTGTGTTTGGGTTGGAGCATTTATTCCCAGGCTCACGGCATCTTTCCTCCTGCAGCAGGGAACAGGGAACATGACACCAGCCACCACTGTCCCGCCAGAAAACACCCCCAACCGCCTCTAGTGCCATAGAAAGAGTCGTTAGGAGCTAATTTGTTTTCCCTCAGATAATATCACCACATGTGTCTGCTCGGGGCGAGGAGCACCGCTGGGAGATCTGGCAGATGAACCTGCTGTCGGTGCACAGTGGTGATTCTGGACCGGACCACGCAGCAGCGGAGTCAGGGTGGTCCCGTTCAGTTGTCACTTTTCTGTGGAACTTCCCTGTTGGACTTTTTTGTGCGTGTGTTGACAGACTGATGCTCCGGGATTTGCTTTGGCTTCCGGCCCAGAGTCGACACCGAATCATTGAATTAAAAGGAACAAAATGAGAGAGAGGGAATCTAAAAAGATCTGGAGGCTGTAATGTGAGGTGGTTAAAGAATTGATATAACTCAGGGTGGCTTTTCACTTGAGTTTTTGCTTTGGCTAAAGAGGGTTTGGAGCAGCAGCAGAGGCTTGGAAGGCTTTCTGTGTGTCTGTGGCGGGGGGGGGGGGATCTCTAATCTAAATTTTCAACAACAAGGTCTCAATTTGTTTATCTGCACTTGTGTTTGTGTGTGTTGTATCACACTGAACCTCAGATATTTATATTCTGTGTAAACTGTAATTCAAATCAGATTTCACAACACACCAACTAATCAATTTCAATCTTTGTGTTTTAGGTGGGAACTTTGTGACGCGTAAGGTCACCCGCTCTGTGGCGAAGATTCACCTGGGCTTACAGGAGTACGTAAGCCTGGGCAACCTGGACTCCAAGAGGGACTGGGGCCACGCCATCGACTACGTGGAGGTAAGACACACACAAGTCCAGAGACACGCACACAAACTGCGTGCACAGCCTCAGAGTTGAACAGGGTTCAGATGTGCACATGGCATCGACGGCGTGTTTTCCCAGATCATCTGAGGCCGTAATATGCGATCTGCATGAAGCCTCCTATGATTCTCTGCCAAAAGAGAAACAGAGATAGAGAAGGAGAGAGGGAGCGGGAGGAGAGAGAGAGGGCCACATGCTGTGAGGCCACAAACTGCACTCTGGTTTCCCACAACTCACCCATGTCCCAGATCCCTTCAGGCCCCCATCGCCATTCCCTGAACGCCTGCAGGAAAAAAAAAAAGAGCGATATGAAGGGAACGCCACGTCCCGGGGACGGTGACAGAAATACGATGTTTATGTTCACGTGATGGTGCCAGCAGCCAGCAGAGAGAGGAGTGGGGAGATGAAACAAACAGTGGGGTCACCTCGTCCAGGAGCAGACCCAGATCAGAGTCCCCCCCCCAAGCATGTGTGTGTTAGGAAGCACACATTCCTACGTGTGTGTGTGTGTGTGTGTCAAATTGTGTGATAGGTTAAGGTTGGAACATGTGCATGTGGCTCGCCGAGATGAAAGACTCGACGGGTTGCCATGTCTGACAGCAGACCCCTCACAGCGAGCCGTGTTGTTATGAGGAGGTGACGGTGGCAGGGGGGGGGGCCCTCTTTGAGATGGGAGTCGAGGTGAGGAGGTTACGGTGGGGAAGCCCAGTGGAAGAGCCGGACCACAGTGTGGGGTCACTGCGTCAGAGCAGGGAGGCGGTGAGGAGGAGGCTCACGCTGTTGAGGCGTGGTGCGGCGTCATCCACCGACTCTGTGGCTCAGTTGACTCCTGTGGGAAGAAGTCTGACATCAGTTGTGAACAGTTAAATAGAGTCACATTTGAAGAAAGGATTCTTTTGTGTGAATTCATTTCACCGTCGTTCAAACATCTGACAAAATAAAAGACGACGAAAAGATGTTAAGTGAACAGCTGACATCTTGTTACTGAAGCTGCTTTCAGACAGTACACTGAACTATGGACAAAAGAGTCTACTTTTCTTGCCGTCCCAAAATGTTCAGAAGTTGTTTTGTGTGAACCAACGTGAGAAAACAGCAAAGACGTCAGATGTCAACTTGGAAAGACGACAAGGTTTGAGAGCTTTGGTGAGAAGGGTCGATGCTTAATGTTGATGCTCCTGCAGGTCTTTACACGGGTGTTCAGACCCAATTTTTCCATTTTGTCTATGTCATGAATGTACAGAAACAAGGCAGAGTTCTTCTATGTCACTTCCGGGCCGATGAGAAAACATGTTGGTTTGGTTCAAACCGTCCGGGCGTCAAAATCGCTCAAATGAAGGAAGACAGAATATTGTGAATTGAAATCATTATAATTATTTCAGTATCATTCAGGTCTTTCCCACTTCACTGTACCACAGGATGAGTGAATCTTATCCTTGACACCATTACAAGTATTTGGGTCACATCCAGTGTTTGTCTTCATCCTGTTTGGTTTGGTCCGTCTCACTGACCACTTGTGTTCTCGTGGGTACGTGCAACCCTTCGTTGCTGTGTGTCTGTGTGTGTGTGTTTGTGTGTGTGTGTGTGTGTGCGTGCTCTTGCGTGCACTTGCCTGTCCAGGACACCCTAGTTTGAGACGCTCCAGGTTTCCTGTGGGAACGGCCGACATTCCAGTTCTGGTGAATCAGGCACCTCCTCGCCGCGCGTCTCCAGTTTCGGAAAAGGCGGATTTCGGGGAAGCCAAACAGAAGCCCCCGGTTCTGAGGGGAACTGAGGTGGAAGGAGGTGGGGGGGGGGGGGGGGTGGGGTAGATGAAGGAGCAGGCAAACAGACGTGTGTTTGTAGGACGTTTGCACATCATGCATAAGTGAACCATCTCTCCTGCCGAAAGTTCACCCCCCCCTGCCGGGGCATCAAAGCCGGCGACTGTCAGCACCACCCGGCCCTCGGCCTCGCTCCGGGTCTCGCTCCCACACGTCCCTCCAGCCGGTGCGTTGTCATGGCAGAGCCAAACAACGGGCGATTTGTAAAGAGAACCATGTGTGTCTGCTTTAGCCTGACAACTGCTTCGCCTCCCCCCCCCCCCTCGCTCTTCTTCTCCTCACCCCACCCAGGACAGGGAAATTGCTTGTAATTGGCTGTGGATGGATTGCGGGTGGCAGGAGGGGCGTGCTGTGTGTCTGCTCTAACGACGTCTGAAAGCGTGCGGCTGACTGGGCATCGTCTCAGCCGGGTATCGGGTGTCCGTCCCCGGCCGGCAGGCAGACCTGGGGCAGCCCGGCTTCTCTCAATGGAGCCCTTTATTATTACTATTATAGTATTATGGGATACAAGCAGGACGCTTAGGTATAGAATCCGTAGATAGAATGATTTAAATCCTCCTGATGGTATTCTCCTCAAAGGGGAAACCTTTTGGACTGTGTTTGAAACATTTGACTGGAGCTCTTTTGACTGGGTTTACTGGGATTTGACGATACAGAGATAATTACTGAATAAGATCGAGCCGAGAAGAAAAGAAATCCACAGCGATCACACAGAAAGGGTCTGAGGAGATGAAGATGTGGGAGTCGGCCATCTTTACCAAGTGTTGCCCTTCGCCCTGCTCCTTCCTCTCCTCTCAGCCCCCACGCTGGCCCAGGCCGTGGGTACAGCTGTTTGCAGCCCCCTCCACCTCCTCCCCCTCTGGCTGTAGAGAACCATTTCCTGTGTGGAGAGGAGAGTTGGCTGGGATGGAGCCGGACCCGCCGGCCTGGCGCTTGTGGCCTTTTCTCTTCCCTCCATCCTGCCTCACTTGCTCTTGTCTGTTTCCTCTCCCGCCTTGTGTTTTTTTTATTGCTCACGTCCCCCCCCGCCTTTTAACTTTTCACTATTTAGTGTTTTGCACTCCTGAGAAGTTGCTTCACTACATCGCGGCTCCACAGAATGCTCCTCCCTCTTGTCCGGCACTTGTCCGGTGAGCAGTTACCACCCAGTTACCAGATTTCTTTTTCTATGACATCTCATAACCGGCTTTTATTATTTCCCCCCCGACCTGAGTTTGCGTTGCTGTAACGGACCAGAAACTGTTGCCAGATGAGACGTGGTTGACCCGCTGTCAGCCCCCCCCCCCCCTTCTCTGCTCTTGTCTTGTTCACATATTTATTTTCAAAATATAATTACCTGTGAAATTCTGTTCTTTGGAAGGTGTTTCCTTGCACTGCGTGTGTCTTTGTGTGTGTCTGTCTGTGTGTGTGTGTGTGTGTGTGTGGCGGTAGCTGTCTGATTCCTGGCATTGTGTGGCGGCAGCGCGGTGACATGACGGCCCAGATGGTGTCATTTTTCACCACCTTTATTTTTCTTATCCCCCTTTTTTGTGTCGCAGCTGCCTCTCCATGCAGTAATTGTTACAGATGAGGCTAATTAGCCAATCACAGCGCAGATCAGGGCCAATCAAAGATGATTGATGAGAGCGGTGGGCCATTCATCACGTGTTTTTGGCCCGGGAGGTGACAGGCTCAAGAACCTGTTACAGTAAGTCGGACCTCTACGTCTTCATGTTGATCTTCTTGCCAAGGCGCTCGTCCAGCGCAGCTCAGCACGGAACAGGGGCCTCATTATCTGAGACAGGATCTGACACAAGGTTCCACTTGATGGACACTGGAGCTCAGACACGAGACGTTGGTGCAGTTTGGAGCCGGTTCAGCTCTTTGAGCCTTGAAGTTTTTTACATGAAAAGAGAGAAAGCGTAACACACTTAAATATTTCTACCGTTTAAACAGCTTTTATTCACTTAAGGTCATTTTATGTAAGTGACACAAAGCCAAGCTCATGCATTTTGCAGTTTCTAAAAGCACCGGTTCGACCAGGGATACGACTGCAAATTATTTTCAGATTTTAAATTAATTTATTGAATATTTTCTCCATTAATAATGAATTGTTTGATCCAAAGAAGGTAGAAATATGTTATTTTCTGCAGAATCTGCTGTGACATATCAGCGTGTGTTGTTTTGATCAGACCAACCATCCAAAGCCGAAAGATAACATGTTTATATTCACATGTAGACAAAGACAGAATCATGATTATTATCGTTTACATCAGTTAATATTCACTCTTTCTCTGGTTTAGGTGTGAAAACATCTGATCTAAGGTTTTTGTCTCGCTGGAGTTTTTACTTTGGCCTTTTATTCAACTTAAAGGCTGCAGTAATTGGATCAAATTATTATTTGTCTTCCCAGTTCTGTCCACGACTGGAGTTGTTGTTTTTGCACTTGCACCAAATATTTTAAATTGCTCAGGATCTTAAAAAGACAGCGTGTGACGTATGATTTCATCATCAGTGCAACAACATTCAATTCAGCCTCTGATCCCAATGGACGTTCTCCTGTCGTGGAGGCTGCTGGCCCCTCGCTGCACAAGTGTGTGTGTGTGTGTGTGTGTGTGTGCGTGTGCGTGTCCAGACCTTTACTGCAGTGATTCAGGGAGCTGATAAATACCTTTCCCTGCTCTGTAAGGTTTTAATAAACACAGCTGGAGTGGTAAAGAGCTAAACTGGGATCTAATAGGGCAGAGGAGAGGGAGCATTAGGTTTCATCACCAGAGCCTCCCGACTGCATCCAAGCCCCCCGACCTCTCAACCCTGATGCATCAGGACACCCACCCGGGCACAATCATTTTGTCATCCCTTGAGCTTTTTGTGTTTCAAGTGTGTGTGTGTAAGTGAGGCCGAGTGTTGATAATTTAGTGAGAGAGGCACTGACAGAAGCTGCTGTCATGTTGATTTGGCTCAAGCAGGATGAGTCAGCAACAGCAGGTGTGTGTGTTGTTTGTGTGCTTGTGTGTTTGCTGGTGTTAATTGCAGTTGAAATTCGACTCAGAGCCCTAAAAACAGCTCAATAAACTGGGGTTTGCCCCCCTGTGGCTCAGAGTAATAAATGCACACACATACACACACATACACACACATACACACACATACACACACATACACACACACACACATACACACACATACACACACACACACACACACACACACACACACACACACACACACACACACACAGTTAAGGAGCCCAGAATTTCACAAATAAACACCTAGACCTTTTTTATATGATCAGTCTCCATACTTTAATTTTTAAGTCACATTACAGATAAAGTTATTCAAGTTGAGAATAAAGTAAAAATGAGAATTTTTACATCCAAGCAAATAAACCCAAAAGTGCCAAAAATTGCATATCATTTCAATTTCTAGAATAAAATAATCATATAAAGTATTTTAATATCAAACTTATAATGGAGCAATGAACTTTGAAGGAATCGTGTAAAGTTAGTTTTTTCACCTCTTAAGTAGGTCTAGTATGAGATTGTTTTTTAATCATCTCTTTTATTTACATCAATTACATATTTATTAAGATTTTATTTTTATATCAAGGTTAATTTAAGTTCATGGTATTTTATGCAACCTCATAATACCTCTAATAAATTCCCCTCAACCTTTTGGTCAGACTGTTTAGAGGCATTTTCCTTAAATGGGCAAATGAAGCAATAATTACTTTTGGGTCTTGCGCATATTAAAAAGGAAACAAATGAAAAGCCTGTTGACGCTGTTGGGCTGTTTATAATAATAGTATGACGCATGTAAGCAGACGGAGGAGAGATGCACTCGGACAAACACTCGTGGGAGGTGAGACACAACGATCAGAGTAATGAATTGGGTGCAAGACTCAAAATAGATTTCCAGGGAGTCTCTCCTGCCCCATGTTGCCCCCATGTGTCCAAATCCTAAATCCTCAAACAGGGGGTGAGTGTTTACTGTGGCATCGCACCAGAGGGACAGTGGAGGAGGTTCAGAGCAGCGAGACGGGGAATATCTTCACACTCCACATAAATTAGACCTGATGAGAAGATAGAGGAAGATTGTGTAACTCTGACTCTCTCCCTCCTGCTGCTGCAACAATGGAAAAACAGATTTTTTAAGAAAGGGGCGACTGGGTATTTATGTGTGTGTGGGGAGTGTGTTTTCACGTTGTTCAGACCCAGAGTCAGCAGGAACCTCTGCAGCTTTAAACCCAGGAGATGTCCTCCTCTCTGGGGCGACGTTCAGGGAGAGTTGTCCTTCTTGGTTCCGTCAGTTTCTCTCTTCAGTTTGTAGTTTGTAAAAAAAGCAGCTAAAATCTGATTTTGAGCATTTTATTTCCATTTTATTTTTATTTAAATCAGGAATATATTTATGCTTTTAATTACCAATTAAATCACTTTTCAGTACTCGATACTTTCTCCTACAACTGGTCAACAGCAATCATGTGATAGTTGTGATTCATACGAGTTTTTCTGCTCAAGCTTTTCCTTATTTCCCTTTTGCTCATCTCATTTGTACCCGGATGGTTGTAGATACAGTTATATAATAAGTGCAGCGCCTTTAATTCATGATTTGGGACTAAATAATATCTTCACCTGCAAAATAGTCACTGCAAAATAACTGTAGTTGTATGTGGAGGCCCGAACTTTGAAAGTATGTAAAAGTATGTTATTCCACAGCTTTTCCATATACACTTAAGTTTGCGCGTTGACATTGGAACCTAATGTGAGCAAATCACATTCTGCTGCCGTTTGTTTTCATTCTCTGGTTCTGTTCTGGGGTTCTCACTCGGAGATGCTGTGTTAAACACGTGAATCCTGTTAGCGTTGTTTTCATTTCTTAATCTGACTACTGGCGACCCGGCTCAGGGTTTCTGATCGTTCAGGCTCAGCAGCCCCCAGAAGAACAGCACAGCAGGGATTGGAACAGACATTAAAATGGAAATGTTACACAGAAGAGGTTAAATGTCCTTTGTTGCAGAGTTTGAATTGTATTTCAGACGAGTGTCTCGCATGGAAAAGATCACTCCTGAACTATTTACTGTTCAGATATGATCTAAGTTGAGTGTTTTCAACTTCTGAACCCAGGGTCACGGTGACTGGACAAGTTCTGCTTAGTGCAGAGGTTTGACGGACAAATTAAGAAACAAACACATTCCACAATTACAAGTCAGAGCACAGCAACAGAATCTGTATCATATTTAGGATATTATCAACGAGAATCTTCCTCAGTGTGTGATCTCAGATAACAGCAGCTTGTAATGACTTCAGTAGCCGGTGAGTTAGTGAGTGAGATGTGGAACCGTTTTCTGCTAAACATGCATCTTTTAAATATAGGTGTATATATTTTTTTATCCTTAAATTATTTTGATGCAGTGTTTTTAATATTTTGTTCTTCTGAGGCTTTTTTCTAGTTGGACGTCTTCTGCTTGTTTGTCTTTTAACGTCTTTGGAAACAAGTGTTTGTCAATATATCACGTCTTGTTGCTTTTATTTGACTGATCACAGTTTTAGAGTGTTCATTTGTTTTTTCAATAATAGGAAATAAAGATGAATAATAATATTACAGTTGCCTGACAATGACTTTTACTGTCTTATAGAGTCAAACAGTTTATTGTCCCTGACTTTTAGTACAAGTTAGAGCTTCAGCTGTCATGACCCGGGAAGCAGGACTGTCTTTGTGTACTTTGTTGTTTTTAAAGGAGAGGGGAAGAATACTTAAAAGTATTTTTATGTTAGAAGTTACTTTTTAGATGCTTTACAATGTTTACTTTGCAGTACAAGCATTTATTATTCATAGCCTAATTATTAAGAATATATTTTTATTAAAATCTTCTAACATCTCTATTTAAACTTTGTGTGTTACTCTCTGGGTGTATGTGTGTATGTGTCTTTGTGTGTGTAAGAGCAGCAGCAGCTGGCTGTCTCTCTCGGACTGACAGGCCTAACTCTCCCCTGCTGGGTTGAGGATGAAAGCAGATGTTCTCCTCCTTCTTCTCTCGCTCTGTTTTTCTCTCCGTCCTCCTCGCGTAACCAGAATCCTCAGCTCTCGTATGGAGCCTGAACCCGGGAGTCCTGCAGAGAGCAGAGGCACAGACACACACAGAGAAGTGACAGGCCTTCCCACAAACATCTATGTATATAAGACACACACACACTTAATAAGTGTACTTCATGTACTTATGCATATTATTGACAAAAGAAAGGAAAACCTCCATTAATCCATCTTCTAAAATATAACCTAGTTTCAAATTGACAGTAAGTTAAAGTTCTTGATTTGCTTCAGTATTTGTTTTTTTAAACTAGAGAAAAGTTTTAGCCAATTACTGCTAAACTAGAAGCGGATCAACACAACGCTGATGTACACTAAGCTAAATATTAATTTAGTCTTAATTTAACAAAGAGTAGATTCAAATCAGACAATATCTGATCCAAAAACAGGTTGATAAAGATGTTAGTACCAAATATCTAACGGCATTGTGATGGTTGGAAATGTTTTTCACACTCAATGCTTATTATCAATACAAATAAATAAAGGATGGAGCTGTCAGCATTTTACTTAAAATCATTGTGTTATCGTTGTAAACTTGTTAAAGTTACTTTCAGTTTATTCCATGTGTCTGGATTTAAAAGAGGCTCTGTTGTCCTGCGGCTCAGTGCCGTGTTTCGACAGGTGTGGTAGGTGACGGGGGCTGTTTAGACACACACACACACACACACACACACACACACACACACACACACACACACACACACACACACACACATGCACAAAGCTGCAGAGAGTCATACCTCCCACCTGGACTGAGGGAGCAGAAGGAGGTAGGGGTGAAGGAGCAGGGGAAATGGATGGGATGACGTCTCCAGAGGGGGTGAGGCTGGGTGGGAGGGCTCCATACCCTGCTGGGGGGGAGAGGGGTTTAACAGGCCGGGGGAGGAGGGAGAGTGTGAGCCGGGGGTGGTGAGTGGAGGTGTTGGAGAGAGAGAACGTAGTCAGACATGTCGAAAGTCGCCTCTGGATTATTCGCCATTTGCAAGAGGTCTTTAATCACGATCCATGTGATTGGTCATTTTTAAGGCTTCAGTTTTTTATTCCGTTCTTTTATACTTTATTTATTGAGAAAATAAAGGTAAATTTGACTTACTTTTGTTCTTACTTTTCCTTCAGAACACTTATTTATTCACTAACTAATGAATCCTGATGAATCCTGCGATATGAACTCAATTAGTTTTGGATGAAATAGTCTTCTACCTTTACTCAGGTAACTGTGCAGACATTAAAGTGCAGATGTTGATAATCAAAGCCACCACAATCTTTACCCAAAGAAGTATTGATCCACTATCCAGCCCCAGTGATCCCAGCATAATGTTATTGGATTATTGAAGTGCCCCGAACAGAGAGAGAGAGCTTCAGAGAGAAGTGAGTCCACAGCTGCCTTGTGAGGCTGAGACTCTGTGAGTGGGATGCACAAGTGTGAGAGGCACCCTAACGCAATAATCCCTCCCAGGCATATTTGTGTGTGTCTGCGTCTGAGTCCCATGTGGTGACATTTTAGGGAGGATATCAGTGCGAGTGAGGGAGGGAGTGCAGTGAAGCCCTCACTGGTCCAGAAGGCAGCACTGATGGAGTGGAGGGGATATTTACGGGGGGAGAGCGGGGGGGGTTGGGTCATCTTGTTTTAATTGTCTGAGGAGTCTGGCCGCCTCTTTGGGACTGGAATGTGTGTGACCTCCTCGCTCGCTCCTTCACACTCCCCTCGCTCGCTCGCTCTCTGAGTGCCTCCCGCTCTGTCAGGCGCTCCAGCGGCTCGTGGGAAGATTCTCGGTCCAGACTGCGGAGCGTCCGAACTCGAGCCAAATATCACAAGAGCTCAGTCACAGGCTCGCCTCTTTTCACTCTCTCACAGCTCTCGCTCCTTCTCCGATATATTTCTGTCTGACTGGCTGACCCCTCGGACACCCAGCCTCTTGTGGACATGCACCATGTGTGGCAATATCACTGTTTATAACCCCTTATGTAAAAAAAGAAGAGTATTAGTTTACATGTGCAAGCTAGTTGTGTTTGTATGATACAGCATATTGTTTGTTAACTGTCGTACTCGAGCTTAACACTTGATTGATGACCAGAATGGATTATATATATATATTATAGAAGCTTTATTTCCCATCCTGGAAATGTGTAATATGTGAAATAAATAAAAAACAGTGGACGAGGGGCACAAACGGACACAATGAATATGTAAAAGCATAATTAACACGAGCAACAAAGGAAAAGATCCTTCTCGATACTTTGACAAAACTTATTAGTTATTAATAGAGCTGAGGAGACAGCTAGCTGAGCATCTCTCTGAAAGAGGGCGACACAACTCTCATGACACTTTCTCAACTTCTGAAGCTCAGCTGGTAACGTGTCAATGTGATGAAGAACATAACCACTTGTGATTTTTGCATTTTTAATTCAGTTTAAATAAACATGACTCATGCTTAAAGACCACGTGTTGCCTCCCCAGGCCGTTACAGTAAATGAAGTCGGCCTAGATTATCCTCCAGCCTGCGTGGAAACCTGTGGTCAACAGTCCAAACAGGCTGTGGCTCTTTTAATCTTTCATAACTGAGTTTAAAAAAAAAATCCCTGACATCAGCCTTTTAAAATATGTGTCAATCAAACAGGTTTATATGAATTTTTATAAATTTGACTCAATGTCACTGAAAAGCTTGTGAAATACAAAGTCAAGTTTTGCTTGAGTAGAGAAATTATTTTGTTCACAGTAAACATTAGATTATATTTGTCATTTATGTGTAAATTATTATTATGACACTATAAAACCATTTCATGTAATACCATAATATATATTAATGGACAGTTTTTTAATGTATTTATATTTTTAAATCATCAAGTAATTACGTTGTTATGTTTGCACTAATGTAAATACAGTAATGTTCATTATTTATTAACACACCCCCAGTGACTCTTAGACACAGAAAACACTGAATTTAAGATTCATATCTTTCATTTCTGGCAGTTTTGAATTTTTTCCTAAAAATGGTTTTCTCCTGATTTATTGTAATTTTTTTATATTTATGACTTTTGCTTTCTCCATTTTGCTCTAAGTGCTAAGTAATGCTGGTTTATAAAAGTGCTGTATTACTTTTATTACATTATTGTAAATGAACAACAGCAATGATCTGTATCAGCTATAAATTAACTCTATAAATAAAGTGATATAAATATTTAATAATACATAATTGCTTAATTAAGTCAGTTTTCGTTCCCACATCAAACTCCTGGATGTGGCCTTTGTCTTATTGCAGAAGTTCCTTAGTTAACAACCCGATTGTGTTGTTTTTCTCAGAGCAACACAACTGTGGGTTCAGAGCAGGAGTGATTCATGTCTGAGCAGCGTGTTTCCCGCCAGGCACACGCAGAGCTGAGATCTGCCTGCAGTCTATTGAGCGTGGCAGAGACAGCATCCCAGTCCGTCCACTTCAAACGGGCCTGATGGCTTTAATGGAATGGAAACATTTGTTGGGTCACAGCACTGAAAGCCTGCCTCCCCTCATCGCACAACACCAAATGGCTTCCTCATGTTGTCTGCTTTCTATTAGACTTATGGTAGATCCACGTTCACCCAGGCTTATGATATTAAACCGGGCATTCAGCACGAAGCCACACACACACACACACACACACACTCACACTTGCAAACATGCTGGCATGCACAAACACACATGTTTGCAATATGCCATCGCAGGCAATTTGAGGAACAGGGTCACGGCAATAAACGTTTACGCTTGTGTTAATATTGTTGTGCAAAAATTCACACACACGCACAACTGTAGATTTGACATCATAAACAACAGGCAGCGACACTACACCCACGTGTGCGACAGCGTTGGAGAGTGGTGTGTAATTGGTGAGGAAACGCTGCGTGGAGGTGTCGGCCTGACGGATGAGGAGAGAAGTGACACGGGGCTCAGAGCCGCTCTAGAGCCGCTCTGGAACCACAATGAGGCTTTCACTCAGCGCCGCTCACATTCAGCTCCATCCTTATTAAAACAGCCGGGATGGAGAGACCAGTGTTTGCTTTTAGAAGGTGGGACTTTCTGAGGGAGGGCCAGGGATCTCTTTTTTAATTAAGTGGCCCTGGGAATATGAGTGTGTGTCTCTGTGTGTGTGTTGTGTGTGTGTGTGTGTGTAGCCTGAGGGGAGGCTCTGTCTGTGACCTGCAGTGATAGTGCTGGTTTGTTTTCATTCTAAACTTGCCCCAGAGTTACTGGTTTTGCACCTTATCTGACCTCAGCTTGACCCCGGGTGTCACCTCTCCCCGACCCTCTTCTCAATGCCAGGGCTGAGCTTTTTCATAACCCCCCCCCCCCCACCTCCCTCCATCCCTCCATCCCTCTCTCTTTTACACTGACACCTCTGTGTTTGGCTTTTCCTTTAGTCACATCTTTTCCTTCCATGTTCTCGCTCCCTTTGGTTTTCCCCTCACTTCCTAGGCCTCTCTCTCTCACTCGACTTCACATCCCTTACTCAGCTTCTCGGCTCTGAGCACACGTACGCAGACACACACACACACACACACACACACACACACACACACACACACACACACACACACACACACACACACACACAGACAGACACAGACACACTCACTCAATCAAAGTGAACGATTGCACATTTGTCTTGACAGATGCTATAAAAAGAGCAGCCCGCTAAACACGGCAGTCCTCTCATTATGTCATTACTGATCCATAGCAGGCAGGCGGCTCTCTGACTTCTGACTCCCTCCTTCTATCTCTGCCTTCATAAAAGAACAGGAGAATAGTGTGAGAGAGAGAGGAGAGAGAGAGAGAGATGCTGGGGAGAGCGAGGCGGGGACATGTGCCCCGGCTGAGGGGAATCCCGAGCTCTCCCTCGCGGAGCAGAGGCTCCATGGCTCCAGGGGGCAGGCCAGCTGAAGTGTTTGTTTATGTCTGTGGGCCAGAGGGGAGAGACAGTGGCCATGTTCAGCAGCGACATGAAAGGCCCCGCGCGCTCTAATGAGACCTAATTACCGTGCGTGTGTGTTTATGAGATTGCGAGGGAGCGAGGAGGAGCGAGGAGGAATAAGCCTGTTTCACCCGGCCCTGTGTTTACTCGCCGTCTTTACAAATCCTGCGTTTTTTTACCGCGGCGCGATACTTTGCCTCGTTGCTCTCCAAACCAGAGCAACCTCAAAGTATAGAGCTCGCCGATCGGTGACTGTCACAGCCCCGTCACGGTTGTTTTATTCCCTGAGACGTTGAGCTGCCGACGGGTGTGAGACGCCGAGGGGGGGGGGGGGGGCACGTCTCTCATGTGCCGACCACGTTCAAGAATACACGAGGTGTACATTTAGAACGGTATAGAACAAATCTATGATGAAGCTTGTGTTCATTTACCTTTTGGATATTATCAATTGATTATTAAATAACCAAAAGTTGCCATGTATGACTCAGTACTGTTCAATTCTATTGTTTTTCCAGAAATTGAAATCAAGAAACACTCATGTTATCTGATGTGTGTATTGATTTAGACAAAATACACTTTTTCAAACTAGCTATGTTAGTGTAGGTGACTTTAAGTTACACTATGAACATATCAATATTTCACTCTCAGCTTTGGTCTCAACCAGCTCTTCAGAAACGATCTGTCTCTTAAGCTGCCACACGTCCCGACTTCCTTGTTTTTTTAATAATCTCTCTGAAAACAGCCGCCTGACGCTGCTGGAAACAGAGAACGTGAGAAATGAACCTTTTAATCTTAATGTGCTGTTGATGTAACGGCAGAAAACACTCATCTTTGAATCTTTAATGTTATAATGAGAAGTGTAAGAAGTGCTTTTTGGTTCCCTGTGACTCTGTGTCCGGATGAGCCGGTCCGTGACGCTGCACTGTCAGGGTAATGAATGTGAGGGGCTGAGATGGGAAACACAGGCCGGTCGCGTGACGCTGCGTCTCCGCTGAGCGACTCTCCAGCCGCTCTGCTGTCCGTCACGTCGTCTGCGTGGCCAGACCATGATGAGCTCTTTAATGGCCTGGAACTGGAAATATGACTGTTTGTATTTACAGGCCATTAAGAGCTTTCCACTGGCATTCACACTCCAACCAGAGAAAACACAAGCCTGCTGCACGGCAAACACCGGCCTACGTGTACTGTACGCTGCTGCCGCTAGTGAGAGCTCCCTCTGTGTGCCCCAGAGTGTGTGTGAGAGTGTGTGTGTCTGTGAGTGTGTGTGTGTGTCTGTATGAGCACACGGAGGCTCGCCGCCCCCAAAATAGCGTACGCCTCTAATTACGGCTGCAAACACAGGTGTGGAAAGCCAGGCCTCCCTCCGCCCAGATCCCAGACCCACTGTCCAGCACACAGCGCCCTGTGTGTTCCTGTAGGGGAGCACAGGAAGTCCAGACTCTGTGTGTGTGTGTGTGGAAAGAGAGTGTGCAGATGGGTTTCTTCATATATGCAAGTTGTTGGGAATGTGTGCGTGAGTTTGTGCATCGGCCTGTGAGTGTGTGTGTGTGAGAGAGAGAGAGAGATTTTGTGTTTGCATATGAACGAGTCCAGACCACACCCTTTGAAGTCAGCAGTGCAGCGTGTTGGGGTTTGGGCACGGACACGCAGCCCCTCCACTGCCTGGCTGGGAACCCTAAACCCCACATCAGTCAGACCTGCCACTCATGCATTATTCATGTGCCCGACACACACAGACACACTTATACACACACGTTCTCATCCTCCGACTCTGGAGCTTGTGCCTCTTATATCTGCAGTTGGCCACAGACGTACAGTGAGCGGGTGGTGCTGCTGCTGGGGGTCCGCCTGCGTGTTGGCCTCAGTCGTTTAGAAACAAAGGTGGAGTTGTGAGGCAGTGAAGGGGTTTGTGTGTTTCTGTTGGCAGAAACATTTTGAATTGTTGAGAAAATGGGAACTGCAGTCTTCGTCAGTTCAGGTTTGTTCAAGAGGCTGAGCCAATGAGAGGCTGAGGGGTGCTGAGCTTCCGCCAAATGATCATGATGATATATTAATGAGGATGTTTGTACACAGTGTCAAATACTGTACCTGTAAACCACAAAATGTCAAAAATATTGATATATATTATAATATTTATGTTTTATTAACTATTAAACACACACATTCAGACTAACCTGTTAGATCACAGCTTGTCTGATCACATGACCGCTGTTTACTCTGTTTTCCATCACCAATGAAAAATAAAAA